>NC_089581.1:160103785-160337006 GCF_019320115.1 Miscanthus floridulus
ATATAACTCTGCTACTCAACCGATAAATTTCAGATAAACCGACCACAAGAATTGCTTCTAGGCATGTAGTAGGTTATAGTGATATAATATACTTGGTAAAATATAATCTGCTACTCAATTGATAAATTTCCTTTCCATGTTATTCTTTTTTTAAGGAGCATCAGCACACTCACGTAAGTATTCATTCGAAAGCAAGATTTAGAGGAAAATAGTGTACCTCCACCACCACTCATGGTCTTCAGCAGCAAGCTGGAAGTATGTCAGTGCAACAGTGATGAATGCAGTGACAATAAGGAGGATGATAAAGACAATAAACAGAATGCTGTAGATTGTGTAAATCCTGTGGCCCCAAACACTAGCAAAGATGTAGTATAGCTCGATGTATATGGCACTGAAAGGCAAAAACCCAGCCATTGCCATCTGTGGAATAGTTCTCCGGTACCAGGGAAGTGGAGGAATCTCCCTGGGGTATTTTGTGGTACGGCAAGGAGCTTGGAATTCACTTTTGCTGTTTTTACCAGCAATACCTCCCAAAACAAGCAAAGGAAATGTGACCAAGGTCCAGATGAGCACAATGACACAGATAGTGCCAAAGGGCAATGCTGCTGTTGCACTATAAGCAATAGCAACAGTGTTCAAGAAGCAAAATGTCAGGAAGAGAGGTCCACAGAACAGGCATCCTGTCAATAGCAAGTTCCTCACCTGTAGATGGAGGCAAAATGCAACATTACTACCATTAAAGAAAATACTTTTTCAATTTGGTCACATACACATAAGGTGAAGGCAGTACATACCCAGTTTGTCCCCTCCAGCTGACAATAGAAAGAGGTAGCAATGTATCCAGCAATTCCTGAAGTGAGTGCATAGATGACAACCAATGCAGTAAATAGTGCACCACGGTTGTAAGGGTAGAATACTCCAACAAGTGCAAGAAGGAATATAAAGGTTGTGCTGCAGAGGTGCCACAGAAAAGATGGTTAGATATCTTCTTGACAAAACAATGAGCTTGAGGAATAATTTCAGCCCTGCAAATATTATAGAGAGAGAAAATAGCCACAGTAACTTACAGGGCAAATAGTTGAGTTCCTGTGCCAAGAGCAGCGGAAAATAGCGACTTATTCTTTGGGAACCGGAAGACATCACCATGGATATACTTCCATCCAGACTCTTCCTGGTCATCAGCTGCTTCTTCATCATGAGCATACCTTCAATGTGAAAATGTAGAGTCTAAAGTAAACATACAGATGTATATGCAACTGAATTTAAATAAACATACAGATGTATATGCAACTGAATTATATCATGCTAAGTTGCTAACACATTTTGTGCACTATCGGTGAATGACATGATTTAAACAGGACACAACGGATAGGATCAACATACTTTCTTGGTGGGTCATCATTTGTTTTAAACCAAGCATTTCTTTATTGTAATATGAATTGACATGATTAGAGGACATCATTCAAAAAGACCAATGAGTAACCTAAATTAGACCAATGCTTCATTTTGGTAAATGGGAGATACGAGTTTGTTGAAGAATGTTCGACTAAGATGAAATCAGTTCCACCCAAAAAAATGCTAATTACTTAATGCATAATATAAATTACCAACATATATTCAGGCATTAAGGATTTTTTACTGCCTATGATATATGGAAAACAATTTCTCCAGTCCAAAACATATAGAGATGAAATATTATTTGGTTGGATGTGCTATCCATGAAGTAGCAGAATATATTGAAAGAAATAGATGTCGAAAAATACTGTAGTAATTCAAATGTATCACAAAAACTCGCCCTTGGACCTGACTTCCGGTAAGAGAAAACAAATTATAGGGCAATTGCGTTTTTTTCTATTTAAGGCAACGATTGAACAGAAATGGAAATTTTTAGTGAGTTACAGTTTATGATAGAAATGGTTATCGTCAACAATAATGCAATTACTCATATTCACAGACAATGAAGATGGGAGGCCCTTACTTGACAAAATCATTCTTCAATACTCGCATGAGGATTGTTGCAAGGAACCCTGTGAGGAGGAGGACAGTAACACAAGAGTTTATAATTGAGAACCAATGAACCTCCAGGTGGTGAGGCATGTTGGAGGAGCTGGAATACTTCTCCATCCTCTTCTCGAATGGTGTTGGCGTCTCCTTCCACTTGACTGAGTACAGGAATTCCACATTGGTCTCCTTATCCTCCGTCAGGTCGACCAACGCACTCTGATCAGTGTGCACATTGATTTCGATCACCCGGTCGTTGTTGTATAGGATATCAAAGATGATGTGCCTGTATAGGTAGTATTTCCACTCGCTCGGATCGGCCTTGCCTCCCTTCTCAACTTTACCAATGAACCCCCACAGTGGGAGATCATCATAGTACATCTGGAAGTAGTAGTCCTTAGCTACTGCATTCCGGAACTTCACTACATCCTCTATGGTAAGCTTCTTTGAGCAAACCGCCTTGGACTCAACTTCGAAACGGAAATCAAGCTTGTAAGGCGCATCAACTAACCGATCCCCATTGAGGACCTCGCCAAGGGCCTCACTCTTCTCCCTCACTTTCTCTGCAGTGGATACAGTTGATTAGCATAGTACGGGTTTTGAGAAACTAATCATTGCTAGCTCGGTAATGAGCAAAAGACTTGAAATTAACACAAACTGACCAGGAGAGCAGAAAGGCAGGTCGAAGTAACGATATGTCTCACTGCAAGGAAAAGCAACAATGTAAGAACGGCAACCCATCAACTGTATAACCTATATTAGCCTGTACGAGTATTGTTCTCCTTCACCACAGATCCAATGCCTAACAGTAACAGATTCACAGCTCGAGAAATTATATTCGATGCAGACAGGCTGTAAAATTCATAAGTTGGCACTATACCTATAAAGGCCCAATAAGAAGCAAATTAAACCCTACGAGAAGGTCCTAATAAGGTTACTGAATCAATTAATAAGGTTACTGAATCAATTGCAATTCCACTCGCTCCCTATTACAGTTTACTGAATCAATTACAATTCCACTCGCTCCCTATTATAGTTTTCGGTTTTGTCTCCTAGATCTCGGAAACCTGTCGGCGTTGACCGAAGTGGCACAAACCGTTGACCGAAGTGGCACAAACCCCACCCGAAGAGATCGGGCAGGAACAATCCGCACATCCCACGAATCCAATGGATCCGATCCCTCCCCAGCACCCACGAACCATTCGTCACGACAGGGATCTGAAGGGCGAGGCCTCACCTGGGATTGTGAAAGGGGCCGACCTTGTTGGCGTAGAGCGGGACGGGCTCGTTCATCTTGTACCGGTGGTCGGAGCCGTCGGCCGCCACGCCGCTGGCCGCCGCGAGGGCGAGGAGGACGAGGAGCGCCGCGGCCGCGGCCGGGGCCGGCGAGGCCGCCATCGCTCTCGTCGGGCGGCGTTGACGAGAGAGGCGGGCGAGGGTTTGGGGTGGGAGGAGGGACGCGGACGCGGGCGGAGAGATCTGAGCGAGGCCTGAGGGTGGATTGCGAGTGGCCCTTTGCTTGCTGCTTTAGTAGAGACGGACAGGGAGAGGGAGAGGGAGATCAGAAGGACCGGCCTGGATCGGGGCGGGTTGGCCTGGACTCCTCGAATGGCGTTTTCAGGTCGGGTGGTGGAAGGTGGCGACGGAGCGTATTGGTCCACGAGCTAACCCACGTCTTGGTGCGTCCGTCGGTTTGACACCATCAAGCGGCCGGTTGAGTCCAACTCAAGTTTCTGCGCGCCTTTTTCCCCGTTTCAGATCCTATGCGATACTAGTTGTCCTGAGATGAAAAAAAAAATCAGACACACGTTCATTATTGCCGACAAAAGTTATTCTAGCCCATGCAAAAACTGTTTTCTGGTCATACGATTTCCAGAAGGGCGTCTAATCAGAAGTCTGGTTTGCTACCTTACTGGGAGTTCTAGATCCATTAATAACAGAGTTAATGTACATTGAGATTTGAGCTAAGGTCCACTCCCAGCCCAATAATAAGATGCTAAGAAGCTAATAATATAGCCGGCTTGCTGGCTGTAAGGTTTCTTGTAGCCTTCTCTCAGTCCACTCATATAGTAGTTAGCTCTTTACAGTTAATACATGGCCCACTTATCTTTCTCACAGACTTTCTTGGTTCTTGTGCCCAAACTGGCTGTAAGCTTACAGCCCGTTTCTTCTCTCTCCTCCCCTCTCTCCTCCGCCTCAGCATTTAGTCGGCTTACAGCCTGCTATTATACTTGCTCTTAGAGGAAGTATAACAGCAGGATGTAAGTAGACTGAATATTGACATGAAGGAGAGAGAGGAAAAATAGGTTGTGAGCATCTCAAGAGTTCCCTATTTATCTTCATAATACTTGATTTTTAGGACAATCAGAAAAAATCTTCCTCCAACAGTTCTAATCCATCGCCTAACATTTAGACACCTGAGAAAAATGAGCCAGTTACGCGTAATTTTACGCGACTCTTAAGTCGCGCGGTTCCTTCTCCCGCGCGGTTTCCATCTTCGCGCCTTGGAGTCACGCCGTCGAGGTCCATCAGATCGCCCTCGTCGCCCTCGTCGAGGTCCATCAGATCGCCCTCGTCGCCCTCGCTGAGGTTCTCCTGGTTGAGGTCCGGCACGGTGGGCGCAGCCAGGGCCAGCACGGCCTCGGAGGCGCGGATGCCGACGAAGAGCGCGAGCCAGCGGTGGGAGACGCAGGCCGACGCGTAGCGCGCGGGCGCCCTGCATGCGGCGCAGGACCTCGTCCAACAGCGTGTCTAGGGACGGCTCATCCCTGCGCTTCTGTCTCTTGGGCGCCGCCACCGTCACGGGCTCAGCGGCCACCGTCGCGAACACGCGCTTCCGCGACCGAACGCCGACGAGAACGCCGGAAGAAGCCAAACGAAGAAGGGGAAGAGAAGCAACATGTGCGGCTACGTCCTCAAGCAAGCGCGCGGCGCTGGCACCTTGCTCCCCTGCCTTCTCCGTGGTGACAGCCGGGACCAGGCTCAAGCTGACCCATGGCTGCAGCCATGAACGGCGCGTGCATTCTACTTGTTTGCAGAAATGTCTGAAAGAAGAGAAGGTGACCCCATATACATGTGCAGGCAAACAAACAAAATCCTTGTTCAACCTGTCTCCGCTAGGAATTGAAACCAAACAAGCAGCGTTGCACCTCCGTAAAAAAAATAGATGTGAGACTCAAATTTATTTTTTTAAAAATAATTTATTAGAAACTCTTAGAGATAGCTTTCTTTTTTTCCTCCTAATACATTTTTAGAAGTTGTAAAACTACAAGTTTTAGAAGGAAACATAGGAAACTCTTGGAGATGCTCTAAGCTTATAGCCAACTTTAGACACCTGAACCGAGAAATTATGTGAAAGAGACAGATAGATCATGTATTAATGTTGAAGAGCTAACTAATATATAAGTGAGCTACAAAGATCTTGTAGCCAACAACCGGCTATATTATTAGCCATCCACTTAGAGTGAACACTTCAGTATGTAAGCTCCGAGTAGAATTATAACCTGATGACAACGTTGCTCTTAGTTACTCCCTTTTTAGTCCAAAATATAAGTAGAAAAATTATGTATCTAAAAAAATCGAACAACTTATAATTTAAAAAGCAGAGTATTATCCTATTTTATTATCTGAGACCAGCCAAAGAAAATCGAATCAAGCCTATATAAGATATGTTTGGTTCCTTGTATTAGGGGTTATATAATACTCCCTCCAGTATAGTTCATATGTTATTTCGTTGATGTTAAAGAGTCAAACTTTATAATCTTTGACCAATAATTTATCTAATATTTTTTATCTATTGTAGTATAATATGATACTATTAGATTTGTAATCAGATATATTATCCAATATCCAATCATCCTAAGTTCATAGCCATAAATATTACAATAAGAAATAAATGAATAGTCAAAGTATAATATATAAGACTATGTCATATTAGACTATGCCTTATAAATTGAACCAAAGGGGGCATATATACCTACTACAAATAGTAAACCTCATATTTGGATTTAGTTACGGATATTTAGGATAAGGTATGAACAGATATTGGTATCATATATATCTAAATTTGAGTATATGGAAACGGATTGTCGGGTATCGATATTAGGGATACCCAAAGCAAGGAAGTTAGCGCACATGTTGACTTTCTCGGATGGCTCAAGATGTATTAAAAGGTCTTGCCCGACCACAAGGCCATGGGCTCCGTCTCTCCTGACCTAAGGACGCGGTTTCCGTCTCGCCTGACCTCGGGCTCTGTCTCACCCGACCTCGAGGACGCGGTTTCCGTCTCACCCGACCTCAGGCTCCGTCTCGCCCGGCCTCGAGGACACGGGCTCCGTCTCGCCCAACGGGGACCCATACTACCGCCAACCACTCTAGGTCCAAGCGTATGGGCCTGGATCAAAACTCTGACGCCAAGGAAGAGGCTGACACGCCTCGATGTAACCCGTGGCCATGACGGACCATACCTAGGGATTCACATCAAGAATAGTGTCGGACGTGCCGGTGTTGTTCTGCCTAATCCTCGTACGGACGCTGACAGACGTGTCAGTTCACCACGACGTTGATTTGCTCAAACACCTTGGAATCAATGGCATTATATATGGTGTTGAGAGTCATTGTATTACATTACTTGTTGATCTTATCTTGATTAGTTGGATCGTCGGGATCAATGATAGCATAGTCATTCTCGATCACTTCCCATACTTGATTATTGATTGAACCAAGATACATCCTCATCTTTCTCTTCCAATAACCATAGCATGTGCCATCAAAGAACGGTGGTTTGCCCCCCACATGGTTGAACACAACTTGAGTCATAATTTGACATCGAGGTTGTTAAGCCTTCAATCAAATGGTGACCATGGCTCTGATACCACTTGAAAGGTCTTAATATGGCTAGAGGGGGTGAATAGCCTATTTAAAAATCTACAAATCAACTAGAGCAATTTGATTAGTATGACAAATAGCGTAATGTAAACTTGTTCTAGCTCTACAAGGGTTGCAAGTCACCTATCCAACAATTCTAGTTGTAATGATTACTTAGGCACCCAAACTTGCTATGTAACTACTCACTAAGAGCTCAACTAGATGAATGTAAATAATAAAGCAAGCTCTCAATTCTAATTACACTAAAGAGCTTGTATCAACTAGTTTGCAAGAATGTAAATAAGTGAGTAGGGTGATTATACCGCCGTGTAGGGGATGAACCAATCATAAGATGAAGATTAAGCCAATCATCGGGAGAATGCAAATGACAAGAGACAACCGATTTTCTCCCGAGGTTCACGTGCTTGCCAACACACTAGTCCCCGTTATGTCGACCAACACTTGGTAGTTCGACGGCTAAGAGGTGTTTCACAAAACTTGTCCACACCATTGGACACCGCAAGAACCTACCCAAAAGTGTGGTAACTCAATGACACGAGCAATTTACTAGAGTTACCTTTTGGCACTCCGTCGGGGAAGGTACAACTCCCCTCACAATCACCAAAGGCGGCCATGAACAATCATCAACTCGTGCTGATCCTCCACGCTGCTCCAACCGTTTAGGTGGTGGCAACCACCAAGAGAAACAAGCAAAATCCACAGCGCAACACGAATACCAAGTGCCTCTAGATGCAATCACTCAAGCAATATACTTGGATTCTCTCCCAATCTCACAAAGATGATGAATCAATAATGGAGATGGGTGGGAGGGCTTTAGCTAAGCTCACAAGGTTGCTATGTCAATGAAAGTGTGCAAGAGTTGCTCCTTGAGCTGGCCATGGAGCTTTAAATAGAAGCCCCCATCAAATAGAGTCGTTATACCCCTTCACTGGGCATAACGTGGGCTGACCGGATGCTGCAGTCCAACTGACCGGACGCTCTGATCGTGAATACCAGACACGTCCGGTTGGCATACCGGACGTGTCTGGTAGCCCCAGACTGCCACGTGTCCGGTTCAAATCATCATAGCCGTTGCCGCACATTCTGCCGATGACCGGACGCTCACACCGGACATAGAACCTCAATGGACCAGACGCAGCACCACCGAGTTCGGTCGAGTCCAGTAAGCCACTAGGGCCGACCGGACACGTCTAGTAGAGACTGACCGGACACTGAGCCTCAGTGCCTGGTCGAGTACAGTAAGCACCCATGGACGACCGGACGTGTCCGGTCACACCGGACCAGACATTGCCAGCGTCCGATCGACTTCACTGTGGAACACTGTTTTCTGAGTCATACCGGACGTGTCCGGTGTGGCGACCGGACGCATCCAGTCGCTGAGTCTGCCGCCGAATACCGGATGCGTCCGGTCACTCTGTAAACAGCGCGACTCACTCCTTTTCGATTCTGTCTCCTTCACCCTTGCTCAAATGTGCCAACCACCAAGTGTATCACCTTGTGCACATGTGTTAGCATATTTTCATAAACATTTTTAAGGGTGTTAGTACTCCACTAGATCCTAAATGCATATGCAATGAATTAGAGCATCTAGTGGCACTTTGATAACCACATTTCGATACGTGTTTCACTCCTCTTAATAGTACGACTATCTATCCTAAATGTGATCACACTCGCTAAGTGTCTTGATCACCGAAATAAAATGGCTCCTATGATTTTACCTTTGCCTTGAGCCTTTTGTTTTTCTCTTTCTTCTTTTCCAAGTTTAAGCATTTGATCATCACCATGCCATCACCATTGTCATGATCTTCGTCATTGCTTCATCACTTGGAGTAGTGCTACCTATCTCATAATCACTTTGATAAACTAGGTTAGCACTTAGGGTTTCATCAATTAACCAAAACCAAACTAGAGCTTTTAGTTGGGGACTCCTCGCTCCTCGGTGCTCGGTCATCGCTGCCTACGCCGGAGACTCCTTGCTCCTCGCTCCTCGGTGCTCGGTCATCACCGCCTACGCTAGGGACTCCTCGCTCCTCGCTCCTCGGCGCTCGGTCATCGCTGCCTACGCCGGAGACTCCTCGCTCCTCGCTCCTTAGTGCTTGGTCATCGCCAGCGACATCGAGGACTCCTCGCTCCTCGGTGCTTGGTCATCGCCGCCTACGCCGGGGACTCCTCGACGCTCGGTCATCGCCGCCTACGCTAGGGACTCCTCGCTCCTCAGTGCTCGGTCATCGCCGCCTACGCCGGGGACTCCTCGCTCCTCGACGCTCGGTCATCGCCGCCTACGCCGAGGACTCCTCGCTCCTCGACGCTCGGTCATCGCCGCCTACGCCGGGGACTCCTCGCTCCTTGCTCCTCGGCACTCAGTCATCGTCACTTACGCCAGGGACTCCTCGCTCCTTGGTGCTCGGTCATCGCCGTCTACGCCAGGGACTCCTTGCTCCTCGCTCCTCAGTGCTCGGTCATCATTGCCTACACCGGGGACTCCTCGCTCCTCGATTCTCGATCATCGCTAGCTACACCAGGAACTCCCTGGGTGGTCGAACATCGCCGGCTACGCCGGGGACTCCTCAGTGCTCGGATCTTGCTACGTCTCGTCGGTGTGCTATCAAGCTGCTCCATGTTGTTCGGATCAGGGTGCTGATCTTAGGCAGCACATCTGGGGTCTTGATACGCGCATGTCAGACGACGTCGGCAAGCTTTCAGACTTCTTTGATCTTGCTACAAGATTCATTCTTCATCTTCCAACAGGCTCGAGGACTAAGTGGGCACACTTCACCTTGTGGTGAATGTGCTTGTTCTCATCTCGAGGCTACGCCCAGGGACTGGCTGCCTGCTCGGCTGGTCTTCTACTTTATGACCCTGACACCACGTGACTGCGTCACCTACTGTCAGGCTTAGGGACTAGCTGTGGGGGTATGGCCCCCAAGACATGGGCTACACCATTCGAGATAACCCAGCCCACAAGATCAAGGCGTACACGGCGCTGCTCGGCGTGCACTGCAAGACATTGTATAGTACCAAATATGATACTTACCTTGTAACCCTACCTCCTCCAGAGTATATAAGGAGAGGTAGGGGTCCCCTAGCGGATAAGATACATTAAGATCTATCTACTACAGATTAATACAATATACCAAAGACACAGGACATAGGGTATTACGTCGATCAGACGGCCCGAACCTGTCTAAATCGATGTCTCTGCGTCTTGTGTCACCATCCGGTTCCTAATTACACGCACCTCCACCGACAAATCTACCATCGTGGGATACCCCTCGGTGGACTGCCGATAATATTCTATCAACAGAGAGAGTATGTATGCTTCTAAGCCTTATTGCCCACGCCGGCGGGTACAGGATGATGGTAGGCACCCGCAATACTATTGGATGTCGGATGCATGTGGGAGGTTACTTCGTTTTGTTTAGGTATGGCAGATGTCGATACCTTCTATACTGTTGATGCCTAAAGGCATGTGAGGAGTTTTACTATGTTCACTCGGTATGGTAAATGTCGGCGCCCACAACACTGTCGATGCCCAGAGGCACGTGGGGGAACCTTACCATATGGGAGTTAATGGTGCCCACAATATTGTAGGGGAAAATGTTGGCGCCTACAACATTGTTTGGGCTCTGTTGTGCTAGGGAGGTTGCAGAATACTATTTCTGTAGGTGTACAGCATATGGTCCCTGGTATCGTGGTTTGACTTGTGCGCCCTACCTTGCTTTCTCCGCCCGTTTCCTAGTCCTTACCGAGCGGGCATCCCCGGTCGGTTAGTCCCAGTCGGCTCTGATTGAGCCAATTGGAGAAGAGTAGTAAGTAGGGTTTTAGTGTACCCCGATCGAAGACGTGGGGTCAGAGTCGGAAGTAGTGCTTTGGCTAGACCTTCTAGTTAGAGAGGCCATTCGGAGGTGGGCTAAAGATCGAAGTGAGCGCTCCGGTCGAAGGGGTGGGCAGGAGTCAGAAAACGGGTACCGCTCCTCCTCGGCCAGGCCTTTCGGTTGGTGATTGGATCACCCTTCTGGCCTGTTGTTTAGATACTTGGGACGGCCCATGAGTTGCGCGTTGTCTGTTTGGGTCGAGCCTTTGTTAGAAAGCCAGTCCTTGAGGGACCCCGGGTTTATGAACCCAACAGGAGCCCCCGAGCCCTCGGTCGATTCAGGCAGAATCGTCTAGGGGGTTTTCATGTTGCCAGCGGGGGAGGTTTTCATTTCATCAGCGGGTGCGCGCGAGCACACCCATGGGTGTAGCCTCTAAGCCCCCGGGCGATTTGGGTAGAATCATCTAGGGGGTGTTTGTCAGTGGGTGTGTGCGCGTGTTTTCAGTTGAGACGGAGTTGTCAACCAAGGTGTCGTTGCGCAGTCAAGGCGATTAGTTTTTAGGGATTATGTTAGATGAAGCTCGTGGATCCTGTCGTCGATGCGTGCCATGGGATCAGGGGAGGCAGTTAGTCTTTAGGGATCGAATGAGACAGAACTCATAGGTCCTGGCTTCGATGCGTGCCGTAGGATCAGGTGAGTTAGAGTCGTGGATCCTGGCCTTGGCGTAGCCAACGTAGTTAGTTTAGTTAGTTTTAGGGATTGAGCGAGCCAGAGTTCATGGATCCTGATGGGGCGAGTTTGAGGTCGTAGACCTAGGCATTTGGTGTACAGTCGAAGTGTAGCCGATGGATGGGGCAAGTTTGGGGTTGTAGACCCGGGCCTTTGGTGTGCAGTCGAAGCGTAGCCGAAGGATGGGGCGAGTTTGGGGTCGTAGACCTGGGCGTTTGGTGTGCAGTCGAAGAGTAGCCAATGGATGGGGCGAGTTCGGGGTTGTAGACCCAGGTATTTTATGTCATTTGCCCCCGAGCCCCGTTGGGCTTTGGTAGGGGTCGGTTTGAGTTATGTGTGTTACACCGTCGTTAGTTTCTCATAACCGGAGGGGCTAAGTTTTGTCCCTTGTCCCGATCGCTCAGGCTCAAGTGATGCGCTCGGTGAGTTTGCTAACGGGTATGATCAAGTGGAATCCGGGTCCGTCGTTCGTGACGGGGTTAGCATAGCCCTCTTGTGACATTCCACTGCTCCTTTACCTACAACTCGACAGATGCCTAGGTCATTTCAGAGACTGACTCAGGTGGTCTGACGGCCTCCCCTCGATAGAGATTCTATGGGCTTGGCAAGAGGTTCAGGATCAAACGAGAAGGTTGAGATGACCCTGTCTACTTTGGGCCAGATGGGTCGAGGGCCGCACGGGGCTCATCTACGTTTTCTCCCTGGCTTTGTTTGACATGGGGTGGCCTCGAGCCCTTCATGGGCCAGCCTTCAAACCCTGGTCGGTCGTTGCTCATGTCAAATAAGGCAAATGTCGCTCCGTGACGCAACACGGAGCGTTGTGATGCATTTCGCTGCACGTGCGATGGCTTAGTTCTCGAGCCCCCGAGCGGTTCAGGGCCTAAATCATCTGGGGGCATGGGCGTATGGAATAAATGCGTGTATGGATGTATGAAATGTTTATAAAGAAATAGCGGGGGTCAGCAGTGTTACCTTGATGACTCGAGTGACGGGGTTTGAAGAGCTCTAATTAGAAATGTTTGACCGGGGCCCATGCTCGTCGTTCGTGACAGAGTTGGTGTGGCCTATAAGGGGCGTCCCTTCACTCCCTACCTATCTCTCGGTGTTTTCTTGAGCCATTTGATCGACTTAGGAAGCCCAATGGTTTCTCCTGGCGAAGATCCCGTTGTTTGGGTTTTTCTAAGTCCCGTCTAGGGAGGTGGAGAGCTGCCTGCGCGTGGTGATGCTTTGGTTTTCGCACCTAGGGTGCAATAGTGGTGGGCCATACCTAGGCCATGTCCTGTCTTACTAGGCAGTGTTCTATCTGACCAGGTGTCGTTCCGTTGATCAGTGTGTGTCCCATCTATCGGGGTGCGTCCCTCTTTAGCTATCGCATTTTCTCCTTAAATAGGGGGGGGAGAGGGCTCTCTGTCATAGTCCTCTGACTGTTCTCCAACTATTGTCTTTCCTCCTTCTTCCTCCTCACCGAGAGTGCCTGTATGTCATGGCGGTTCCTAAGTGAGATAGAGGGTAAGCCAGGGGGAGGACTTACAGATCCTTTCATCAATCCGTAGCGCGATGTTGAGCTAGAGGCTGCCCGGGGTGGTGCTGGCTGTCTTTGCCTGAAAAGGGGCGGCTTTTGCCGAAGGGGGTGCCGTGATGGATTCTTATGATGGATTCATCTATGAGGCCTTCTTCAGGATGGAGCTGTGTGAGGATTTTCTCCAGTGGATCTTCACCGGGCGAGCCTTGTTGGAGGGGAAGTTGCTTAGGATCATGCCGGTGGAGGGTTTCATGCTTGCAGCTGCTCAGGTTGCCCAGTTCATAAAGTTTGATGAGATCTCTTCTAGCCATGGCGGCCATACCTCGGTAGCAGTGTCCTTGCCCAGGAGCTGCCTTGACTACATGAGAAGGTCAGGAGCAATATGCTCTTCTGCTAAGCATCTATGGGTGTGACACCCTTGACGTACCCGTTGTGCTCACCGAAGTTGAGGGAATGGAACTGGGCAGGGCCCCTGTAGCGGTGGTTAGTCTGGTGGCATGTGTTGTGGTCTCACCTTTGGTGTCAGGCGATGTCGTCGAGGGGCCATAGTAGTATTTGGATTAGAAGTAGTTAGAAAATGTAATAGTTGTGGGTGAGCCCCCGTGTGAACAATTTTTGTATCAATGAATCCATCAATTCTGTTCTTGTGATAGAACCACTATCCGTTCCAAGTTTTTTATCATGGCATAACTTTTGTTTTTATCCTTTCCTTTTTTGCACCCGCCTGTTAGTTCCGTAGGCTGTAGCTATTAAGAACCTAGGCATGGCTCGCGGGGCTCGGCTGTTTGTAACCGTAGATCGTGGTGGGATGTGTTCGGTTGGGGGTAAGAACAGAGTCACTTAGGGCAATCAAAGGAATGGAATGTGCTTCTGTTTGGGGACAAAGTTGTTTACAATGTGATAGTAAAAAGAGAGGTAATATTTAGTATTGTAACCTCATAGATCCCTCGAGCGACCTGGGCTGAAAATGTTCAGGCTAGGGTGCTTTTACAGGAGCAAGTGTTGACTAAAAATCGGTAAGACCAAATTTTGGGGAAAATGACGTAGCTATTTAATGTTCTAAGTGTTGGTGAGAACGTCATCGTTGTTGTCCTCTAGTCAGTAGGTGCTCGGTCAAATTACTTCGGTCACTGTATAGGGCCCTTCCCATGGTGGAGAAAGTTTGTGTTTTTCCTTCGTTGATTAGGTCTCCGGAGTATGAGATCACCGACTTCGAGTATCCTCCCCTAATCTTCCTTTCATGGTACCTACGTAGGGTTTGTTGGTAGCGAGTGGAGCAGATGATGGTCATCTCATAGGCCTCTTCAAGTAGGTCAACTGCATCTTGCTAAGCCTCCACAGCTCAGTCACGGTCGAAAGCCTTCACTCTTGGGACACCGTGGTCGAGGTCGGAGGGCAGCACTGCCTCAGCTCCGTAAGCCAGGAAGAAGGGTGTGAACCCAGTGGATCGGTTTGGGATCATTCTTAGGCTCTAGAGGATCGCTGGGACCTTTGCAACCCATCGCCCGGCATACTTGTTGAGTTGGTCGAAGATGCGTGACTTAAGTCCTTGAAGGACCATGCCATTGGCACGCTTGATCTGACCGTTAGTTCATGGATGTCCGATCAAGCCCAGTCGATCCTGATGTCGTATCCATCACTGAAGTCCAGGAACTTCTTTCCGATGAAGTTAGTCCCATGGTCAGTGATGATACAGTTAGGAATGCCAAACTGGTAGATGATGTCAAGGAAGAATTTGACTGCCTCTTCCGAGCGGATGTTGGTGATGGACTTGGCCTCTATCCACTTGGAGAACTTTTCGACTGCTATGAGTAGGTGAGTGAAGCCGCCTAGGCTCTTTTTGAGGGGTCCTACCATGTTGAGGCCCCAGACCATGAATGGCCAGGTGATGGGGATGGTTTGGAGATCATGCGCCGACAAATGGGTTTAGCGAGCATAGAACTAGCATCCTTCACACATGCGGACGACCTCCTCTGCATCTCATAGCGTGGTGGGCCAATAAAAACCTTGGCGAAAGGCTTTTCTGACCAGCGACCATGAGGCCATGTGGTGTCCGCAAATTTCGGCATAGACCTCGAGGAGGAGCTGCTTCCCCTGGTTGGTGGGGATTCACTTCATGAGCACCCCTGATGGACTCCGTTTGTAGAGCTCGTCATCGAGCGCAATGAAGGTCTTGGCGCATCGAGCGATCTGATGAGCTTTAGTCCTTTCGGGCAGGAGAACCTCCTCGAGGAGGTAGGTGAGTAGCAGTGCTCACCAGTCGATTTGATCGAGTGCCAATACGGCGATGTTGGCGGGTGACGTCGTCATAGAGGTACTAGGATCGGAGCCCCTGAGCGTTGGCTTGGCGTCGGGGTTAGAGCCCCTGGGCACCAGCTGGGCGTCGAGGTGTGTCTAGACCAGACCTTATAGGATGCGGGCGGATGGCTCATGGACGTCGTTGATGAAGACCCTGCTTGGGGATGGATCCCGCCTGGCGGCCAATTTTGCAAGAAAATCAACGGCATCGTTGTCCTTTTGGGGGACATGATGCAGCTTGATCCCCTAGAATTTGTCCTCGAGCTTGCACACCTCTTAGCAGTATGTGGTTAGGGTGCTTTTGCAGGAGGACTCTATCATGACCTGATCAACGACTAGCTCCGAGTCACCATGAACATAGAGTAACGTAGCACCAAGCTCGATGGTGATGCGTAGTCCATTGATGAGGGCCTCATACTCCACGGCGTTGTTTGAGGCTGGAAAGTGGAGGCAGATGGTGTAGCTGAGCCTACTCCCATATGGGGAGATCAAAACCACTCCAGCCCCAGAGCCGGGCGCCATTATGGACCCATCGAAGTACATTATCTAGTACTCGTGGGTGACGTCCGGGGTCGGTAGCTGCACCTCTATCCATTCGGCAATAAAATCTATGAGTGCTTGAGATTTAATGGCTGTACAGGGGATGTACCTCATGTCATGGCCCATGAGTTCGAGTGCCCACTTAGAGATCCATCCCACAGCGTCGTGGTTGCGGATGATGTCCCCGAGCAGGTATGAAGTGACGACTGCAACTTCGTGGTTGATGAAGTAATGCAGGAGCTTCTGGGTTGCCATCAACAAAGCGTATAGGAGTTTCTACACCTGGGGGTACCGGACCTTAGGGTCGGTGAGTACTTCCTCGATAAAGTATATGGGCCGCTGGACCTTAAGTTGGTGTCCCGGCTAATCCCTTTCGACGACTAGCGCGGCGCTTACCACATGGTTACTGGCCGCGATGTAGAGAAGGGGTTCTCCCTGTTTAGGAGCAACGAGGATCAGGGCTAACATCAGGGACGCTTTGAGCTCTCTAGGGCCTACTGAGCTTCCTCAGTCTAGATGAAAGTGTCCATCTTTTTTAGGAGCTTGTAGAGTGGCATCCCCCGTTCGCCGACCTAGGAGATGAATCGACTTAGGGTAGCCAGACAGCCGGTGAGCCTTTGCACACCCTTGACGTTGCGTATGGGACCCATGTTGGAGATGGTAGTGATTTTTTTGGGGTTGGCCTCGGTGCCGCACTCGGACACAATGTATCCCAGCAGCTTCCCCGAAAACACATTTTTTGGGATTTAGCCTGATGTTGAATCTTTGGAGGTTCGCGAACGTTGCGGCCAAGTTTGTGATCAGGTCATAAGCTTGAGTTGTTTTGACCACTATGTTGATCATTGGTCTTGGCCGCTCGGCTTGATCATGTTGATCAAGCATGTCAATTTGGTCGGTGAAGCATTGCTGCATGCACCTTTGGTAGGCGGCGCCAGCGTTCTTCAAGCCGAATGGCATGGTTTCTAGCAGTACGAACCATATAGGGTGATGAATGAGGTTGCGAGCCGATTAGACTCTTTCATCATGATCTGGTGATAGCTCGAGTAGGCATCTAGAAAGGAGAGGATCTCGCAACCTAAGGTGGAGTCGACTATCTGGTCTATGCGCGGCAAAGGAAAGTGATCCTTTGGACATGCTTTGTTGAGGCCAGTATAATCAACACACATTCTCCACTTCTTGGTCTTCTTTTTAACAAGAACAGGATTGGCAAGCTAGTCGGAGTAGAATACCTCTCTGATGAATCTGGCTATCAGGAGTTTGGCGATCTCTTCGCCTATGGCCCCGCGCCTCTCGTCGTCGAAGCGATGTAGGTGCTGCTTGGCGGGCTTTGAGCTCAGGATGAGGCGCAATGCATGCTCGGTGACCTCCCATGGTATGCCCGCCATGTCAAAAGGCTGCCATGCGAAGACATCATGATTGGCGCACATGAAGTCGACGAGCTCACATTCCTATTTGGCCATGAGCTGGGTCCCTATCCGTACCATCTTGGTTGGGTCGGTGGGGTCGATTCCCACCGCCTTGGTTTTCTTGAGCAGGCGGAAGGCCATCGAGGGGGTTGGTTCGTTGCATTCTAGGACTACCGGGGTCGACGACTCCTCGAGCCACGGGAGCTCGGATGAGTTGATGACCACGGTGTTGAGCTCAAAATGCTCATGGTCGCACGTGAAGGCATGCGAGAAGTTGCTGCTCACGGTGATGACATCGTTCGATCACAGCATCTTTAGCTTGAGGTAGGTGTAGTTGGGGATCGCCATGAATTTGGCATAGCATGGCTGCCCCAAGATGGCATGGTAGGACCCTAGGAAGTCCACCACTTCGAAGGTGAGGACCTCCGAGTGGAAGTTGGCTTGGTTGCCAAACGTGATGGGCAAATCGATCTGCCCGAGTGGGTATGCCTGCGCTCTCGGGATCACCCCGTGGAAGAGAGAACCCGCAAGGCGGAGTTCCGACCAAGGGATGCGCATGGCATCGAGGGTGTCGACGTAGAGGATGTTGAGGTCACTACCTCCATCCATCAGCACCTTGGTGAGGCACTTCTTGTGGATGATGGGGTCGATGATGAGCGGGTAGTGTCCCGGTCTCACGACATGGGAGGGATGGTCCCTCTGATCGAAGGTGATCGGAGATTCTGACTAGCTGAGGAAGGAGGGGACGGCCATCTCGATGGTGCATGCCTCCCTATAGTGTACCTTATGCTGGTGCTTGGACCAGAAAGATCATGATGCATTCCTCAGTGTCGGGGAAACTGTCTCTATCCTTGCCCGCCGTGCCTCCTTTCTTAGTTGTCGCCTCTTTGCCGTCCCCTTCTTTTGGCCCGCAGGCCTGTTGTAGGAAACGTTTGAGGAGCTCGCAGTCCTTGTAGAGGTGTTTGACGGGGTAGGCGTGGTTGGTGCACGAACTGTCCATGAGCTTGTTGAAGTGGTCAAGCAGTCCCTATTGGGGCTGCTTGCCCATGCGGTTAGCCGCGGCGACCAACGCGGTGTTGTCCAATCGGCGCCGATCCTTTTTGTTCTTCTTGCCCCTCTATGTGGAGGGGCCCTCATCTTGGTCCGTGAGCTTGGCCCTGCCTTTGTCCTAGACCCTGTTGAAGATCGCTCCGACTGCCTCCTCGTCGAAGGCGTGGTTAGTGGCGATGTCGAGCAGGTCGCGGGTGGTACGGGGCTTCAGGCATCCAAGCTTGTGGATCAGGGACTCACAGGTCATCCCAGAGAGGAATGCGCTGATGACGTCCGTGTCGACGACATTAGGGAGGGAGTTGCATCATTGGGAGAACCTACAGATGTAATCCCATAGGGACTTGCTGGGCTCCTGCTGGCAACTCTTGAGGTCCTAGGAGTTTCCAGGGCGGACATACGTCCCCTAGAAATTTCCAATGAAGACCCTCTTGAGGTCCGCCCAGTCGCAGATGCTGTCGTGCAGGAGGAATTCAAGTCATGCCCGAACATGTTCCCCCACGCAGATGGGGAGATATTGAATGATGAAATAGTCATCATCCACCCCTCCGGCTCGACAGACGAGCTAGAAATCTTCGAGCCAAATACCGGGGTTTGTCTCCTCGATGTACTTGGTGATGTTGGTGGGTGGTCAAAAGCATTGTGGGAACGACGCTCTCTAGATACGTCGGTCAAAGGCCTGTGGTCCTAGGCCCTTAGGGCTGGGACTCTGGTCATCCAGTCAGCGACCGTGCCTAGGGCGCGTTTCACCGCTCCCCTTGATGGTTCAGTCGGGATCCGTGTCACCTGCTCTCACCATCGCTTAGTGGACATCATCATCATGCTGAGCCCGATGCCAGTTGCTGACGATGCTACGAGCGTCCTGGTGTGGACTGGGCCGCTCATGTACCGGCGGTCGATGCGGAGCAGGCGCCAGGTCGGACCAAGGCGCAGCTGCTGCCTCCCGAGTTGCACCTGGCGGCTGTACCGATAAGCGGATGGAGCGATCCATCTGGCACGTCCCCGCTCCTCCAGTGGGGAGAGAGGGCGCGTGTCGGAGTCACGATGTGGAGCTTTCCGCTTGTTGAATGGTGGCGGCTTCTACTAGAACCCAGAGGTTCTGGTAGACCACTGGCTCCTAGGGGTCGACGGGCTCGGGAACGCTACGCAGAAGCATTGCTGCAGCTGCGATGTTCTAGTTAGCATGAGCGAACTGTGGGAGATCATTCCCCTCGTTCATGATGTCATGTTGGACCTAGCGGGCGTGACCTCGGGCGCCACCCGCTGGATTATGCGCATAGGGCGCAACGTGCGGCACCGAGCTTGTCGGCGTAGGCGATGGCTGGTTCTGCCACCGTGGTCGTAGTTCCTCGGTGTGCCCTTGCGCAAATGTGAGGGCCCCCGCATGTGCGCCTAGAGGGGTGTGAGTTTGCGTAGACTCTGCAATGATCGGTGGCTGTCCTGGAGAGTCCGCCATAGCGCACTCTCAGGACGGACGGTGGCTAGGTGCCACATCACCAATGCTGGAGCCATCGCTCTCACCCTCGTCATCCGAGAGTTCATGGAAAGTGGTAGGAGCATAGCTCGCCATTCCCATGAACTCGGATGTGGGGGGGATGGCGGCAGCGTCCCTCGGGGGCCCCGAGCGCACGCGTCCGCAGGGGACGTGAGGCCGTAGGGGAACTGATCGTACAATGTCCGTGATGCGGTCAATATAGTCCCTCTGAATAATCGGTGGGAGATAGTAAATAGAGAGTAAATTACAGTATGCATATTACTCACAGCGGGGTTTAAGCAGAGAGTTTGCTCAGAATAAAGCGCAGATGCCTCGTCATTGAAGTCATCGTGCATCCTAGAGCCGATGGAGGGTGCCCCTCCGATGGGTGCCAGAACGAGTCTCCTCACGAAGGCGTAGTACGCCGAGCCGATCGGCGATGAAGTCCAGGCTTCCAAAGAGGAAGGCCTAGGACGGCTCGAAGACGGGTGGAACCCACATCCCAACTGGTGGGAGAGCAGAAACTCGAGTGAGCCAAAGCGAGTAGTATTGCCTAAGCCCGCCATGGTGAAGGTGGTGGAAAAGTGGGTCATCCGATGACCAAAAAGTGTTGAACGTACAGCGTCTTCCCCACGGACGGCGCCAACTGTCGGTGAAGAAAATAACCAATAAGTAAATATTTGTAGTTTTGCCATACGTTGTGATTGGAGGTGGCCTAGCACTCAATGACACATGATTTATACTGGTTCAGGCAATATGCCCTATGTCCAGTACGAGTCAGTCGGTGACTTTATTCTTGAGCCCAGGTGCTCGAAGCTTGTAGTGAGATTACAAACGAGAAGGAGAAAGATGGAGGGTACAAGAGGTCCGGTCAGACTCTAGTCGAAAGGGCCGAGAGCGATAGGAGCTCTGCTATGAGCTAAGTGTTCGAGCGTGTGCTTATGATTCAAACCTGGTGGTTCTATAGTTATGTACTAGTGAACTTGATCGGTCTAATGAATCTAGAATCACTTGAAGGTTGGGAGAGAGCGCATCCTCTTTTATAGATGAAGGAGATGGCCTTACAAGTGAGAGGGAGAGAGTATGTATGCTTCTAAGCCTTATTGCCCACATCGGCGAGTACAGGATGATGATAGGCACCCGCAACACTGTTGGATGTCGGATGCACATGGGAGGTTGCGTCATTTTGTTCGGGTATGGCAGATGTTGGTACCTGCTATACTGTTAATGCCCAGAGGCATGTGAGGAGTTTTACCATGTTCACTCGGTATGGTAAATGTCGGCACCCACAACACTTTCGATGCCCAGAGGCACGGGGGGAGGGCCTTACCGTATGGGAGTTAACGGCGCCCACAATACTGTAGGGGAAATGTCGGCGCCTACAACATTGTTTTGGCTCTGTTGTGCCAGGGAGGTTACAGAATATTGTTTCTGCAGGTGTACAGGGTATGGTCCCTGGTACCGTGGTTTGACTTGTGCGTCCTGTCTTGCTTTCTCCACCCATTTCCTGGTCCTTACCGAGCGGGCGTCCCTGGTCGGTTGATCTCAGTCGGCCCTGATTGCGCCCGTTGGAGAAGAGCAGTGAGCAGGGTTTTGGCGTACCCCGGGCGGAGACATGGGGTCAGAGTCGAAAGTAGTGCTTTGGCCAGGCCTTCCGGTCGGAGAGGCCATCTGGAGGTGGGCTGGAGATCGAAGTGAGCGCTCCGGTCGGAGAGGTGGGCCGGAGTCAGAAAATGGGCGCCACTCCTCCTTGGCCAGGCCTTTCGATCGGTGATTGGATCGCCCTTATGGCCTGTTGTTCTGATACTTGGGCCAGCCCATGAGTTGCGTGTTGTCTGTTTGGGCTGAGCCTTTGTTGGGAAGTCAGTCCCCGAGGGACCCCGGGTTTATGAACCCGACAGATACCCAAAGCAAGGAAGTTAGCGCCCACGCTGACTTCCCCGGATGGCTCGAGACGTATTAAAAGGTCTCGCCCGGCCCTAAGGACGCGGCTTCCGTCTCGCCCGACCTCGAGGACGCGGTTTCCGTCTCACCCGACGGGGACCCATACCGCCGCCAACCACTCCAGATCCAGGCAGATGGGCCTGGGTCAAAACTCTGACGCCAGGGAAGAGGCTGGCACGCCTCGATGTAAGCCGTGGCCATGATGGGCCATATCTGGGGATTCACATCAAGAACAGTGTCGGACGTGTCGGTGCTGTTCTGTCTAATCCTCATACGGACGCTGACAGGCGCGTCAGTTCACCACGACGTCTATCGGGACAGAGTGGAACGCCATGACCGGCAGATAACGCCTGTGCATGGCACCAGTGACGAACAGGGCTACGACATGGAGCCGTCCTTGTTGACATCTACACGATCAGCGGGACCCGCATGAAAGAGAAGGACCCGGCAACCCTGGAAGCCTTCTTCTCTCTCACGTTCTTATCCTTTTCCTCCTCTGTAACCCGTGCTTTCCCTTCGTCTATAAAAGGGAAAGCAGGACGCCCTACGCTGGGGAGATCGGAACACAAGAGCACAACACGAGTACACAGCTGAGCGACAATCGAGCTCTCATCACCCGTTCACTCCTTCCACCAGAGACTTGGGATCCACTCCCTCTCTCGTCTATTTGTAACCCCTACTGCAAACCAAGTGCCGATAACACAAGCAGCAGCGAACTGGACGTAGGGATGTTCCGTCCAAATCAGTATAAACCCTTGTGTCCTCCGAGCACACCATCCGAGCCAAACGCGCAAATACAAATTTACTCGTCGGTGGTCCGAAAACACCGACACGGATACTAATCTATGAATTCAGATATGGTACATTTCAAATTTGAGGATTTAGAAACGGATACTAAATCTATTAATTTAGATATTGTACATTTCATGCAGATACTAAATCTATGAATTAGGATATGGTACATTTCATACGGATATTGAAGCCTGTCGATTGGTCAGTCAAAAAATATTCGTACCATTTACACTCCTTGGGTATAGTTTTAACTTGGACAAAGCTATACAATTTATTGGTGTTTGATCATTTTGATAGCATACTATACACGGTTATACATGTGATTAGTTGCCTACATAACTGCGAGATTGTGCCTTGGGCTGCAAAGCAGGTGCACGGTGGGATTGTGCCTTACTAGCTAATGTTGCATTGGCAGGATTGAGCACTGTACAAGCCTACATAAGAAGCTTTACAGGCAATTAAATGTGTACAAACTACAGTGCACAAACTCAAGCTAAGCAGGCAATCAATCAGACTGGTAGTTATGTCAAGACCTTTAACCTCTCGATAAACCCCTCCATACAAACGGTAGTAGCCAAACTCTTAAAGTAAAATTGCTTATCTAATGTTGCATTGGCCAGCTTTGAGCACAGTACAAGCCTGAATAAGAAGCTTTACAGGCAACTAAATGTGTACAAACTACTGTGCACAAACTCAAGCTAAGCAGGCAATCAATCAGTCTCGTAGTTATGTCGAGACCTTTAACCTCTCGATAAACCCCTCCATACAAACGGTAGTAGCCAAACTCTTAAAGTAAAATTGCTTGCCATGATGGAATCGGAGTATATATAAATTAAAAGGTCAAAAACTTTAGCTTTACACTGCGATCAGCTTCAAGTGGCTGAAATGAACTTGAGCAATTACATATTGTACAACAACAAATTTACATATAATTGGCTACTAATATGTGTGCAAGGAAAAGAATACCCTAAGCATGTGACAACACCTGTTGCGATTAGCAAACCTCGACTAGGCCTAAACTATAGTTCTACGAGCAGTGCTTTGGCAGATGGACTCGAGAGCATATGTTAGCATGTCTGTGCAAAATTGGTCGTCTGGTTTCAACCATAGAGCCTGACCAAAAAAGGACACACATGAGAAAACCACTGGCCAATAAAGCATTTGTTGCTGAATGCAACGGACACAACTGAACAAAAAAAAGGAGTTGGTCCCCATTACCCAACACGTCTGGTTAGAGACAATTTTGGGGGTATGGGTTGCAGACTTGCAGGCATGTATTAACAACAAAGTCAAAGCACAGAGAACTCAAGGAAAGATGTATCTCACTTAGTACTATTTTTGCATAACCAGTACCATGAATTTGCTTAAATAGAATTGATAAATTTGAAATGATCAAAAGGACACACCTTATGGTAATAATTTATGGCAGCCTCAAAATTATCCTGCATAACAAAAAGGGCATGCATAGAATTCAGATAAATTCTGGACATATATGAAGATCAGTCAACCAGTCAACCTAGAACATAAAAAAATCATTTCTATGTTCTACAGTAGTACATAGTACTTATTTATATGCAAGTTGAACTTTCTTCTGTTTAATTGTCAGTGTACACAACTTATATTTCAACAAACTGACACTACAATTAGCAAGCTTGCAACAAGACAGTGACCCATTATTATTTGGTTCTTATTTGTAAGAGAACTTCTAAACAATGGCACCCCTAGTTAACGGATATACCTCAAGCATCACTCAGTATAAAATAATTGCCACCGTAACTGAAGAATAGAGATGCATATGGCTGTGGGCTTATGGATAAAACTTTGCCGAATATCAATGGACCTAAAATCGACAGAAGCTAAATGATCTTTAACATACCACAACTTTCAGCCTATATAAATACATTTATAGTATGACAAGACAGCAAAACAGCAGCAAACATTGTATGAAACAATAAATGGAAGAGGATCAGAGAAAAAATACCATCAGATGGTAAGTATAAGCAAGACCAGCAAATGCACTCAAACTTTTGGTTGGTAAAGTGAGTGCCTTTTCATAATATGATACTGCTTTCTGATATTCCCTGTTCAAACAATAAATAGTTAAACCATGGACGATAGTTCAACAAGAGTCAATAAGAATAGAAATTAGGGAGGAAAAAAGGCATTCATCTGAGAATATCTTAAGCACAAAAACTATTGTACACATATACTAGTAAAGTTATATTGTGACTGTCGGCTATACATTGAATGTCAAGACATAAAGAATCCTACAAATTCAAATGGAGTGTGGTGACCCAAAATAAGTGTAATGTGTTCTTGTAATTTATATATACAAAACAATGACCGAGCAAACAACTATAGTTGCATACTAGGATAACTTTGATAGCTTAATTCAACAAACTGATTTGTCATTTTCATGCATAAAATTCATCAATTGAGAAGGCTATTGGATCAGCAAAGGCAAGTCTATAGTTGAGTTAGTATTAAATAAAGAAGCTCAAAGAAAGAAAGAACTCAGTAAAAACTAAACATAGCAATATGGCATAATTTATCAATTACTTGAGTTTCCGAAGTGCATGCCCAAGATTCACCAATGTTGGTTCCCACATTTCATTCAGAGAGGATGAAGTATGGTCCAATGTTAACTCAAACAACTGAACTGCCTTTCGGTACCTAAATGTTGAACAAACAACTCTATCAAGTGTTTGCAGAGCCAAAAAAACATTAAATATGAATTTAGCAGTGGATGTTAATCAAATTGATATTCTATTCAACAAACTATCACATATAGTTGGATGGAATGTCATAAGGAATTCGGTGCTAAACAGAAAAATGAATGAGTATCAGTAAGCAAAACCATATTGTACAAAAGCAGACAACAAACTTGCCCCACCAAGTTGAAGAGTGCACATATCTATTAAAGATTATGTTCAAATTTTCAGAACCACCTATTCAAGTGTACGTACATCGTAAGCACTGATTAATGCTTTTTACTGTTCTTTTGCAGGCATTTCATGGTTTCCAGAGCTCTGTATGGTACATCCAGTTTTTTTTTTACTTTCAGATAATAAGAAATATGTCCTTGCGCAAAAAAAAAAAAGATAATAAGATATATGTAAAATGGCACTTCTAGAGCAACTAGTAGAGCTAAGAATGATGCTGTTCATGAAAGCAAAGCATCTAGAACCAAAAGTAGAACAAAGAAATTTCTTACTCCTTCATATTATACGCAACGACCCCCAACTCATTGTAAATAAGTGGATCAGATGGGCACATGGATTTTGCTTGTGTGAAGAACTACATCACATAAACGAAAAACAATTTGTATCAACACCACGTGAGAAAGAACTTTTCTGTAATGCACAATGTTCAGAAAGGCGCTAGGCGCTCTCTAGGCGGTGACCCTCAGCCTAGAGCCTAGGCGGGCCTAAGCGAGCCTAGGCGTTACAAGGCGTTTTTCTAGGCGCTAGCATTTACATACATATATGTTTAAAAAAAGAAAAGGAAATAAGAGATAAGTGGACTTTATTAAAGAGAAAGGCCTGTTAGCAGGCTAAAAGAAGCCCAATAGCAGTATTTTCAGCCCATGTCCAACATATTCATATATATATAGTGTGTAACCCTAAGAGACAACGCTTCTCTCCCATCCCAGCCGCCAGTCGCAGCTCATCCGCTTTCTCCCTTACGCTTCTCTTCTCTCCCGCTGCTTCTCACCCGAAGTCCCTACCGATGGTTCTCCTGCCTCCGACGGCGGCAGCTCTTCCGCTCGCCCTTCGTTCTCCTCCCCCATGGCGGCGCTCGCTTGCTCCCATCCCGCTGCTGCGTCTCGTCTTCCTCCCGTCCGTGCCCCAGCCTCCGCCTGCATGCGGCCTCCTGGCCGCGTTCGCAGCCCGCCCTCCTCCCAGCCATGCCCGCGCCCGCCGCTAGCCTCCTCCTGGCGCGCTCGCCGCCACCCGTTGTCACTCCCGCAGGCAGCGCAACCCTGGATCCGGGGGCACACCGCCTAGCCTCCGCCTACCCCCTTAGGCGAGGCGGTGCCCCTCCGCCTAGCGCGTAAGCGCGCGTAGGCGAGCGCCTAGTAGCGCCTTGAATTTCATTGGTAATGCAACAAGCTTAGGATGACTGGTTATTGGTAGTGCTACAATCTGCAGATGCAAGAATACTTAAACAATGGAGATGTTAGCAAGCAAAACTTGATTGCAGTTTAACCACTCTGATAGTTAAACAGCATGAGAACCCAGCTCAGATTTGGCTCACTTGGATCAAAAGCCAAGCTCCAGCCAAAATTCAGAGAAGCCAAAGTGCTGAACTAGAGCTGGTCTGTGTATCACATTCACAAGCATGTTCTGCAGCGTATTTGAAATATTCTCATGTATGGAAGTTTACCAATGATAAATACTAGGTAAGGTGCCCTCAGGATGCGAGTTAGCATAGCTCTAATCATGAGATACAATAAATAGCACTCCCCTGGAAGGAGATCAACAAATACCAAAAGAAACATGCTGATTTCTGGATAGCAATTGCCAGGCTGCTCATTTGCAAGATGCATTTGGACAACAACCAGTGCCGTTTTCAAACCTGTCTTTGGCCGAAAACATATAGTACTGAGGTAAATGAGGGGGATATGGCACAGAAAGATAGATTGCTCTAGTCACAGTTCCTGTATCAGAATGAAGTTCCTTACAAGAAAATCAGAACCAATAAGCAGTTGTCAATTAATATTACCTGCTCAGCAAGTTTGAAATTGTGCATTCGCACATATTGCATGCCCATGTATAAAGTGGGCAGATGACATCTGAAAATGCATTATTGAAAATAATTAGATGATAGCTTGAGAATTTTTTACAATATTTTGCATTAAGAATAGTTACGAGAACTTATAGTAAGATTTACAGGAAATATTTTGCACTGAGTCACATATTTGATAGCGTAAGAAATATGATAAATAATTAACAAGAAACATGTAGCTTATTAAAAAATGTTTCCAGGTTATAATATGATTAAAAAATACAGTATAAAATACTACTAAATCCCAGAGGAAACTTAAACAGTGGTACATATAACAGAAAAAAAAATCTTGATAAACTAACAACTCTAGTATTCTGTAAGACCGAACTTAATTAACACATGAAAACAATAAAACACAGCAAGTATTCTCAGAGATGGTCACGCCTGACTAGATCAAGAAAAAAACAAAAAAAAAGGTGTACAGTGAAACTACAGGAACATTGAAAGGGGATCGGATTTAAAAAAACTGTGATGGTCCGGTGCTACCAAGTTGAATGGGGATTGAGCGGGGATGGATGAGATGCAGTAATCAAATAAAACTGTGATTTAAAGGGGATTTAACAGGGATGGATGAGATGCAGGCACGAGAGACCTCAGGGATTGGCTCAGCGCTGGAGAGTACCTTGGCAATCTGGATGGAGATGGTTGAGTCGCCGCTGCACTGCACAGTACGCTTGCGCCGGCTGCATGTAACTCGATTGGGTCCAGCGGGGTGATTTTGTAGCTGGTCCTATGCGGGACATAATACCCAGACGTAATTTTGGGGATCTTGTTTCAGCTCTTCTTTTCAACGGAAAGAATTCGGGGACGGGCATAGCGTCGGGGGGCCGGTGATTTTGGCGGCGTACATGGTAGCTGCGGCAATCAGGGGATAGGGGAACGCGGGATGTAGCATCGGAGGCGACGATTTTTGCGGCGAAGGCAGAGCTGCGGCAATGGGAGGGTGGGATCCGGCTGGATTGGGAGCCGATGAAAGAGCCCAGTTGAGGATAAACAATAATCGGCTAATCTGAGTCCGAGCGGATCTAAAAGCCGAGCTGGAAAGACCGGTGGGTGCGGGCGTCGGTGGGTTTGGTGGTGCGCTGTTGGGTCCGGACATAGAATTGGGTATTCTGTGGCCAGCCATAGAAAAGTACATATATATATATATATATATATATATATATATATATATATATATATATATATATATATACTTATGCCACAACAGAACATTTGAAAGAATTTTATACCCCAACTTAGAGAGCAGGCATAAATCCAAAAAATTCACTGTGAAATAGATACATTAAGAGAGCTCATCAAAGTTTCAGAAAAGAAACACCAAAGGTATCATAGTTAACTTCCCGAAAACATCCCAAGTATACCAGACAAAGTTCAGGCACAAAATTTCAAGAATAAAAGATAAATGTGTCAACATTCAGTACACGTACAGAGTTTTTTTTTTTCTAGCCAAAGCCATGAAAATTAAGTTGACATCAACAACCACTTTGGATCTTCAAGAAATCAAGAAAATAAAGGAAATGGATTACTCACCCAGGAAATAACCGAGCTGCCGTTCGAAATGCAGCCATTGCTTGGTCACCCTCCTCTTGAGCAGCATAGGCAATGCCTGTACCAATCCAAGCAGGAGGAAACGTCCCGTCTAAACCTGTAGCTTTGCTGACAGAAAACATATTAACGTACATTAAACCACAGTACCTACCGAGTTTTATCAATTAAAATAATTCCAGTGAAACATAAAAGTTAGAACAGAGAAATAAAATTCAAGTGAGACCTTATTTGGCCCTTGCTCAGCCTTTATGCCAGAGGTACATGTCTTAGAACAGCGCTCAGCATATTGTTCATACTGGTTAGAGTTAGTTGATACACAACTTTGGGATAAAATGTTGGTTGTTTCTTTTTACATGTTTAAAACTACAATTCTGCATGATTGATACATGAGCTTTCCTGCAGGTTCAAGGGGAAATAGTACTTCTTCCAAACTTATAAACTGTGCCTTACATTTTGTTTACATTTTGAAATGGAGAGATAGTATAACAAAAAAATATATGGTGTGGCATGTGTGGCGTGTTTTGCAGCACATGCATGCGTGTTCTCTTAAATAAGCAAGGTGTCTAATCCAATTGAAGATAACTTTGAGAGCATGGTAGGAAAAACCTGGAGTTCGCTCAAGTTATCACATGCTTACTACTGCTTAATAATATCCTGTTCACCATAGCATGGTGTCAAAATTAATAGATTAAATGCAGAATTGCTTGGGAAGCAAGCTTACACAATACTTTCAAAGTCATAGGTTTTTCACGACCTGTAACTACTAACTACATGCCGTCCAAGACGTGCACTGGCTCAAAGAAAGGGAGTGGTACCAGTTCGACAAAAAAAAATATTCTAATAGCAATTACCATGACAAAATAGCAAGTAGTGCCAGAGTTTCTGCACTAAGAAGATTTTTTCCAAGAGAAAAAAAAATGGTACAATAATGAAGCTAGAAATGAAAATGATAATGTGGTGAATTGTGACATTTAAACAGGACAAGATGATCACCCGAAGTATCTTCGCGCTTGATCATACTTCTTAATACAGTAGTAATAGCAACCGACAGCAAACCATGAAATAGCTCTGCAAATGAAACGAGTAGAAATTAGAATTATGCAATGATCATGATTGGCCGCAAACTATCAAGGACAAAAAAAACTTCTACCCAGTTCATGCAATGAAATGTTGCATATAGTGCACAGTACAACAGAGCCTTACTATATCTCAAATTATTTATTAGCATGTTTACTGTTCCTTTATTACTAGCTGACTGCCTTGGAACCTCCCCTGGCTGCCACTTTAGGAGCTAGGCCTTGTTTAGTTTGCAAATGTTTTGGCGAAATGGTACTGTAGCACTTTCGTTGTTATTTGGCAATTAGTGTCCAATCATAGTCTAATTAGGCTTAAAAGATTCGTCTCATGAATTTTGTCTAAACTGTGTAATTAGTTTTATTTTTTATTTATATTTAATGCTTCATGTATGCGTCCAAAGATTCGATGTGACGGGGAATCTTGAAAAATTTTGCAAAATGAAGTGCAACTAAACAGGCAGCTAGACTAACACAAGAGAGAGAGGGGGAAGCACACAGGCGACAGCCAGGGAAGATTCCCAGGCAACAGCAGTCTAGCAGCAAAAGGAGAAGTAAGGGGGTGTTTGGTTACTACAGGGAAATTTTAGTCCCTGTCCCATCGGATGTTTGAACACATGCATGAAGTATTAAATATAGACGAAAAAAATAACTAATTGCACAGATTGTGGCTAATTTGCGAGACGAATTTTTTAAGCCTAATTAGTCCATGATTTGACAATGTGGTGCTACAGTAAATATATGCTAATGGCGGATTAATTAGGCTTAATAAATTCGTCTCGTAAATTAGTCTCCATCTATGTAATTAGTTTTATAATTAACTTATATTTAGTTCTCCTAAATAGCATCCGAACGTCCGATGTGACATGGACTAAAATTTAGTCCATGGAACCAAACACCCCCTAAATACTAGCAGTTAAGAGGGGGAGTAAGTAGGTGACAGCCAGGGGAGGTTCCTAGGCAGTCAGCTAGTAATAAAGGAAGCAGTAAACATGCTAGGCAGTCAGCTAGTAATAAAGGAAGCAGTAAACATGCTAGGCAGTCAGCTAGTAATAAAGGCTAAACATGCTAACATTATTGACATGCAAATGAAGTGAGGAATCACTGAATCAGGGCATCTAGCAGTAATAGTCTTTTTATAGAATCAGATAAACCTTTGAGTCAGGGAGAATACTCCCAACTTTTGTCGAAAATTAAGTCAGAATACTGAACATATTGGACCATGGAGATAAAATCATGAATTAATTAATCAATCAATGATTAAGATCCATACTCACTTTTGAGGATAATCCTTCACTAAGTTGCATGCCAAAAGATAAAGATCATTGGAATGACCAAGCTCCATTGCAGTTGCCAAATGAACTAATGTGCTCTTTAAATGGAAAGGGTCTCTCTCGAGTAACCTGAGACAAATTTGAACATAAGTGAATGTGATAAACATTTGCAAGTAAATGAAAAGTGAAATAGTAATGAATGCTACCAACTTACGAGGATGTGAGTTGAAAACATTTTTGGTAATCTCCACTCTCGTGGTAGTATTCAGCTTTGCAAGCCAAAACATCAATGTTATTTTTCATTGTTTCACCAGAACTCGAGGACGAAATACTACAAGCTTCTTGTTCAAATTCCTTGAATTTTGCTTCAACTAAATATTCTTTTTCATGCTAAAGGCAGAAGAGAAACCGTCAGCAAAAAGGAAGCAAGTACCATTATACTTCCATCATTTGCATGTGCCAAAGTTCAGATACTAATTCAAGTACCTTCGTGATCAAACATGAGTAGAATGCTGATAGCCATCCATCTTCTTCCCCGAATTGCAGAGACGACAATAACTCAGATTCTGAAAAATACCGTTGCACCATCTTAGGCTCTATAATGCTCAAAACTACAGAAGGTTCCGAGTAAAACATGTGCTACAAATTATTTAAATGAAGAAAATAGAACTTATGATATTTTACAGAAATGCCCTCAACAGATACATTTTGCAGATGTGCCATCAGATTAATCAATCCTATCAAGCTGGTAGTAGAATGTCTAGCCATTTCCAGTTATAAGTTATCTGCTTAAAACATGATTGGAAATTTGGAATGCATAGGTTAACCGAACAATCTATATCGGTAGATCATATTGGGAATGAATGTGGTTCTAACTTCTAACTCTAAAAGTGATGCAACACTTAAAACTAATTCAAGATATAAGAAAGCCTCAAGATAAGCAAAAGCCCAATTTGAAATTACCTTCCTCACATGTCAACATATAATTATCAACAAGACATTCGAGAGCCTGAAACATATATAAATGAATCACATTCAGGAGACTACAAAGTTAGAATATCATATAGCATTACATCAACTCGAGAGACTGTCAACAAGAATTGTAATTGCCAAAATATCCAGTAAACAATGGTTTTTATATAATGCTATGAGCTCACTTCAATTTTCAGAATTTGTGGAAACAACAGTAGTAAACAGGGTGTGACACATTGTTCATTTGACACTACAAGTAATAGCACTATAGTTCTAACTTATAAGATACCTCCACAATATTCAAAGGTTAGGCATATTAATTGGTCGTAAGTATTTAACTTCAACAAAAACAGCACGTGCATCATGAGTGTCATAATAGACAGACTCAGCATGTCATACAGTTCAGACTACCCAAGTGAGAAATATACAGATCGAAGTAAATAAGAAACACATAAAACAATTCAGATATTGCATGTAAGGTGTGTGCACTGTACACGTACGGAATTAGACACTAAGATAATAATAACATGACACTACATGTTCTTTTTTCTCATAAAAAGAATAGTACTGTCATTGAGTCACTGTTCTTCTCACCTCATAACACAGAGGATCGGCTTTAACAGCTGCCTTGTACCTGACCAAGAGGGAAGAAAATCATAAAGGTCAGGTACAACAGAAGACTAGCAAGAAGCAGCATAACCAAACTTTCAACTTTATTTTACTATATAACTCTAAATTAAGGGTAAAAACTTGAAGGGGTAAAGTAGAACTAATTTTACTTTAAAGTGTACAGGAAAAAATATTTTAGCAAAAGTGCATAAAAATTAATTGAATATATTAATGATAATGGTACTATTTTGAAATACACTATCAACTTTAACCAAAAGAAAAGCAAATGAAGCTAATTATTTTTACCATTGGCAAGCAAGATCACGGTTATCCAGTGCTTCATACGCCTTACCACGTAAGAAACATAGAGCTGATTTGATCTGTCAAGCAAGTATTACAGTAGTAAGCAAGCATCTAACAGCCAGAAAGGAGGAAGAAGGTGTTCAGGGAGGGAAGGAGCATCATCACACATTGATCTCATGAACTTCAGCGTCCTTATCAAAATAAATATCACTGCCATCATCCTGATCAAGGACATTTCCATGCTCATCCACTTTTGCATCCCCAAGCATCAACAAACACTGATGCCACTCTGTCAACTCCTCCTAATAAACAAAGAAACAAAACTGTGAAGTTGAAGTTGTAGCAGAAGCACAAAGCTCTCACTAAGTTAACAATCTAGAATAACCTAGAAGTGGAAAACTGAAGCCTTCAGCTAAAAATCCATATATGACAAATACATTTATATAAATAATATGTCACGTCATCTGATATGCCCGCATGCTCTTCTCGTTGCTTTAATGTCCAGGATTAGGAGAAATACATCAGAAACATGCTGCTCATTCCATGCGGCACTATTGACCATTTTCCCTCTAAGAGATCCTGACATTGTTCTAACTAGATCTAAGTAGCAGGAGGCTGATCAAAAAAGAATACAAAAACATACAATCAATTTGTTTAGTGGCAAACATAAATCAAGGCAGCGTGTGGACATTTAGAAGCTTTCCACCACAGGTCCAAAACGAAATCGATGGCACTAGGGGCGCAATGTATCTGAGCAAATGCCCAGACACACTCAAAAGCATCACCCGAAATAGAATCAAGCGAATTTCAGTATTTTAACATTAGCTGAAAACGTCCGCAAGGTGTTCGGCCAAAGTACTAGCCCAGAACGCCTGACGAAATGTCGAGAGTTGCTGGTAATGAATCAATGGAAACCAAAGGACGCCCCGCGATCCAAACAGCGAAAAGCAGAACGCGCGCCCCAAACTGACACGCATGGGACGTGCTCGACGGAATGAAACGGCGCTGGGGGGGGTGGGGGGTGGGGGGGGGGTGGGGGAGGGTGGATGATCAGAGCAGCCTTACGAGGCACTTGGCGGCCAGGAATCTGAACCGGAGGTCGCGGAGCAGCCGGGAATTGTTGAGGAGGTGGAGCGCGCGGCGGAATTGGCGGCCGAGGAAGAGTGCCTGCGCGAGCATGTAGACGTCGCAAGGGTCCCCCGTGACCGCGGCCACCTTGTCGGCGAGGAAGATGGCCGACTTGTAGAGGTGCTTCCCGGCGCAGTCCCGCACCACCCCGCGCAGCCGCTCCAGCGCCTCCTCCCTCATCTCCGGCGGCGGATCGGTGGCCTCTCCTATTCTCCACCGCTTGGGGCTCGGCTCGGCGGCTGCGGAGGATGTGGGCGGGATGCGAGGGAAACCGAAATTTGAGTTCCGCATTCGATTTAGGGTTCGGGATTGTTTCGAAGGAACGGATTGTGTCATGTCTCGTGTGTGGGTCACCTCAGCTGGTCAGGATGTGTGCATGAGATCAGTCCCGTGGAAGTTTCATATTTAGGCCTTGTTTAGATTGTGAATAATTTCAACCCGATGAATAGTAGCACTTTCGTCTTATTTGGTAAATATTGTCCAATCGTGGACCAACTAGACTCAAAAGATTCATCTCGTGATTTTCAACTAAACTGTGTAATTAGTTATTTTTTTACCTATATTTAATACTCCATGCAAGCGTCCAAAAATTGATGTGATGGAGAGAGAGTGAAAAAACTTGGAATTTTGATGTAAACTAAACAAGGCCTTAGGCTCAGTTTAGTTCCAAAATTTTTGGCAAAATGGGTACTGTAGTATTTTTGTTGTTATTTAACAAATAGTATCCGATCATAGTCTAATTAGGCTTAAAAGATTCGTCTCGTGGATTTCGTCTAAACTGTGTAATTAGTTTTATTTTTTATTTATATTTAATACTTCATGCATGCGTCTAAAGATTCGATGTGACGGGGAATCTTGAAAATTTTTACAAAATAGGGTGGAACTAAACTGGCCCTCAATCCTGCGACTAAAAAGAACTGGCCCTCGTTTAGTTGCCCCGATTTGACGGCGGCAAATTTCTGGTAGCGCACTGTAGTGTATTATAGCATTTTGTTTGTATTTGGTAATAATTATCCAATCGTTGACTAATTAGGCTCAAAACGTTCGTCTCGCAAAGTACAACCAAACTGTGCAATTAGTTTTTGATTTCGTCAACATTTAGTACTCCATACATGTACCGCAAGTTTGATGTGACGAGAAATCTTCTTTTTGTATAGTGCCAAAGTTTGGATTTTGGTGAAACTAAACACCCCCTGGATATTTTTTGATGAGACGTTTATTTTGGATCTGTCTCTCCACCCCGTGTGATACCGTGGCTCCAACCTCGCCACTCCGTTCGCGTTCAAAAGTAAACCTCGCGTCGGACGAACCAAAAGGAAACCTCCCCCGCAGTCTCATGATTCCACGCCTCCCTGCTCCATCCAGGGCAACGTCGTCTAAAAGGAAGGCTCCAATCTCATAAAGCGCAGCACTGTTTCCCCTTCCCCCAGTCAGCGCTCTGTAAAAAGGAAGCATCGGTCGGTTCCGTCCGTACCGAAACAATCGCTAAATTGGTGGTTCGCCCGAGCAGGCAGTTGCAGCGTCCGACGAGCGCCGGGGCAGGCGGTGGTGGTGGTGGCGCGTGGGCGCGAGCGTGAGCATGGGACCGCCGGGCACAGCAGCTAGCAGCAGCCGAGCACCGGGGAGGCGGCGGCGCAAGCCTACGGGTAGAGCCGTGGACGCGGAGGCAGAGGGATGGCAGGCTCCGGCACGCCGTAGGCGGGAGGCGGCACCGCGGCGGCTGGGCCCGACCGACCGGCTGCCCGGGAAGGCAGAGGCAGCAGCAAGCAGACCTCCTAGTTCGATCTGCTTCACCTCCTGGATTAGTAAGATCTACCCTCTTCCCTCTTTGATTCTAAGCATCACATATTGCTCATATATGACATCTCCAACTTCGGTGTTCGCTCGTAAATCAGGGGCTTCGTGACCGTGGAAGAGATGTGCCCCTGTAGCACCACTCACAAATGAGCATTCTGGCATTCAAGTAGGTTCAGTAGCCACGTAGGGGAGGTGTTTGTCGAAATTTCCCAGAGAAATGTGCTTGCGTTTTTTACCATTTATTTTGTTCTAATCTGTGTCTTTTTTTTCTTTCTGGATATTTGAGTTGGATCACCTGAACATGTTCAACCAAACATTATGTTGGATCCAATGAGTATATACTGAATATATGGCGATTGAGGATCAGCTACGATTTCTTAGATAATATGTATGTTTTTTCACCATTTATATAGTTTCAATGATAATGTTTGTTTTTCCCAATTGACATATGTTAGAAGACTAAAAATTATGGGTTGAAAGTTGTCCATAGCCAGTAATTTTTTTCAGTTCTCCTATCATACTCATTGGTTTTGTTCACTATTACATTTCAATTTTATTTTGACCAGATAATCTAATAGGCAAATGCTGCTTCGATGGTAAAACAAAAACATATTATGTTCTGACTGCTATACTAAATTTCCTACTTTATGCTTTTTGGGACAAAATAAAATGGAAATACCCTCGTTGTGACGAACTAATCCTAAATCAATTGTTAAGTGCAATGAAAGTATGAAACTGTTCGATGGAATGCATGTATTGGATTGCACGGGGATGTATTCTCAAAAAAGCTGAGGTATTTCTTGCATTCAGTTTACTTTTTAGTTGTAAGAACTCAATTATTCATGCCAATACATGCCTCTAAACCACTGCTACATGTCAGGTACTGCAATATAAATCTTTATGCTAAAATCATGGAACTCTAGAAGAGTAGGTTAGTGATCTATAACTCTACATATACATATTTGCACTATTCATGCGATCGAATTCACTAGATAAAGCTTGGTAATTTTCTTCAATACAAATACAAAAATGATAAAATTTACCTGTGTTAGCTAATCAGGCATGACTAGAAAAAACAAATGTAACCTCCAAAAATCTCCATTCAACTCTTATCATATGCTTTATGCATATCTAATTTCACTGCACAGAGACCGAATTTTTATTTTTTCCGATTATTAATAGCATGCACACACTCATAAGACAAAAGAATGTTATCAGTGATCAATCGTTCTGGCACAAAGGCACGTTTGCTGAATGTCTGATAAATAATTTTCAACATATTTGCGAGTAATTTTGCTATCACCTTATAGACTTGTATTACATAGACTAACAGGGTACAGAGATAGTATGCTCTTTGGTTATTTAGTTTTGATATTGCTTGCTAACCTATATCAACAAGACCAAAACTGGATTGATATACTGTCATATTATTTAGTATTTAGTCCCTGAGTAACCAAAGTCAAATCAAAATTTTGTTTTTTTTCCGTAAGTCTTTCCTGCGGCTTCGATTTTCATTCTGTTGATGCCTTCACGACAAATGAAATATAGAATATAAATTGCTTCCATTTACCAAGCTCTTTGACAACACATGTTTAAGCTAATCTTGGTAGTATGCTGATTCTTTGGTCATCGATGCTGTTGTGTGGTACCGGACTATGTATTTGTGGGATCTGGCGTCATCGTTAGATGGATTGATCAAAGAGAATGTAATCCTAAATGACAGTTTTTTCTATCAATTAAAGATCCAAATAGAAAGGTATCAGAACGCATGGTTACATTGATTCGTTTTGAGATAGACAACGTGATCGAGAAAAAAGGTATATTTTCCTCTTCTACTAGACATCTTGTGGTGGTTCAAAATTCTGCTTCTTATCCAATTTTAGTATCCCTTGTGGAAAGTGTTATACGCTACAGATTGAAACAAATTCCTAGCTGTTCGTTCAGGAACGAGTCCTTACGAATTTGTTAATACCGTGGAGCCATTTCAATATGATAATATCTTAACAGAGCAATGTGTCTGCTACCGGTTATAATTTCAATGGTGACGTGAAGTTGCAGCCTCCAAGACCGACCAAGGATAAGGAGAAGTACCATCGGTGACTACTGTACACTGGCCACATAGGTGATGATTGTTGTAGGGCATATCTTTTGTATTTTTTTGGACAAAGATTAAGGTCTGGCATCGGTAACTTATCTAATGTGATCGAAGTCTATTAGTGTCCAGATTGCTATCCGGTGGATACACAAATCATTTAACATTGTATAGCAAACGAAGAACTAGCTGCTTAGAAAAACCCTTAAAGAGTTCATGACAATTCTGATAGTTCTGTTGATCTATTTATCTATTCTATCTTTACCACATCGATTTTTCTTTCTCTAAAACATACTTGATTACTCGTAAATTCTTGGTTAATGCATTAATTTTTGGATTGTTATAGCTATGGGCAAGGTTGTTGCTCGGCCCTTACTGAGTCGGTGAGCCTACAACGCCGTGCTCTCCGTGACGGTGTTAATTTTATGAATTTTGCTTTTTGGATTAAATGTCACTTTAACGTTTTCACAGTATTGGTATTTTATCGTGCAATCCTTATGTTTTTAGTACAAAAGTTTTACTGTCCCGTAGCAACGCACAGGCACGCTACCTAGTCTATTTTTAAGAATAAAGAGAAAAGGCGAGTTTTATTGAGATAAATAAAAACGTCTATAGAGTGTCTCAATGGACTAAACTAAACTTTAGTTCATGTGTTTAGATGCCAAATTGAAGACCTCGTAAACTAATCACGGTCTAGAGACTAATTAATGAGCAGAACACGTTAGGAAAAAATTGATTAGTTCATGTTTAGTCTATTATTCAACCACAGACTAAAGTCCGGCCTAGTGTGTTAACATACGCGCGACTCAGGCATTTATGCTCTCTTATATGCGTCAACAGAGGAGGAGACATGGAATTCACTGGATGGACAACGTTACCGAAACAGAGTAATTGCAAAGTCGCAAACGGGCATATATGGGCAAAGGAAACTCGGGAGCAGAGATAGATGGGAGCGTCTAGTGTGTTGGCATATGCGGAAGATTCAGACACCCTCTTATGCGCCAACGGAGGAGGCGTGAAGAGAAGCACTCGGGAGCAGGAGCAAAACCCAGTACATTGAGGGCGTTCGGCTGGTCAGGTTTTGGCTGGTTTTAGATGATTTTGGATAGTTGAATAGTATTATGTGAGAGAGAATAAGCTGAAACAAGCTGAAATAAGCGAAAACGAGACGAGACCCTACCAGTCGAACGCTGTGAAAACCACTTATTACCCTCACATCTCAGCCCTGTATGCACCTACACACACCTCAGCCTAATATGTTGCACCCACACATACGCTCCACTCAAAAGTTTGAATGTCAGCCCATGATTGAGTTAGAAGGGGTATGTAGTCTATTCGGTTGGCCTTGCTTGGCTGGCTGCAGCTAGCATACAATGGAATGTGAGGACTTTATATCGGACGCGGATACATGGATCTAGGCTCGTATCAAAACCGAGTAGGACGCGGACGTGTGAGCTCTAAGTTGAGGATGATTCATATCAAACACGGTCATATGGACATGGGTCAAGATTTAGTATCACTATGATGGCGTTACAATCTTTTACGTGTATAAGGGATTGATTGGGCTAGTTATGTCTTCGTATGGTGTTGAACAATCTTGACCCTGATCAATAGGCTTCATGTAGCAATCTAGTCTCTTGAATATATAATAATCTACTTCATGATCTGCAGTTCTTAGAAGAAAATTTCTTTTAATGTCTCTGGTCTTTTGAATAATAGATCAGCTTCACAACGAGGATTTCGAAAAAAAAAGTAGCACAAGTGATAAGGCTCACTTGGAAATTGTCAGGTCTCCAAATCGATCCTTTGTGTATGTACAAACAATAGGAAAGGCAACATAATCTGAACGCTCGAGCGCTCACACCTTTAAGGTTAGATTAGCCAAGTGTTTAGCAACTACCGCTATCCGAAGGGATGCCTCCTCCCGTCCTCGATTTTCTGAGAGAGCACGTGATTTGAATATATCTTTTGAATCTGCCCAGCCTGTTCGCTTTTTATCAGCCGGTTTATCAGCTAGAATCTACAGTATTTTTCGCTCACAACGAAACAGCTTCAGCCGGCTTTAATACCAGCCGAACAGGCCCTGAAGAACAGTATAAGTCAACTTGACACATGACATAAAAATTACTTGAATGTGATGGAACCAGAAGCGCACGCCATGTTAACATTTCACAACTTAGAGCATGTTTGGTGAGGCTCTGCACAGCTCCGGCTCCATGACTATAGCACCACTTTACGTTTACTGTAGCTGAGCCATGCAGAGCACCAAAACTGCAGCTCCGTCTGCTCCTGTCTGAGTTGAGCCGGAGTCGGAGCCGTTTCACCTACATACAAGAGACGCACAGTGCTAAATAGTGTTGCAGCCAAACAATGTTTTATTAAAGCATCTCCGATAGTACATAAAAAAAAATCTGGTTTAGCAACCTTTTAAATAAGAATTTGAAAAGATATAATCCAACAATCATCAACCGTGTTCTCAACAATTTACGCCTAAAAATAAAAGAAGTAGGATTACTTGGAGATTTTGTTACCACACGTGCCACATAAAATATGTCGCCAGTCGTTTCACCACCGACGATACCAACCCCTAAGTTGCAACTGTCCAAAATAGAATCTCCATATTGTCCGGTCTACTTCTCAGTATTATGAGATCCTGAACATAGTGATTGGAGATCTAATTTCAGCGAATCTCCCAGGTGGCAGCGGGGCGATTGTGATCGCCTTGGACTGTAACTTAAAGCCCAGAAACTATACAATGAAATCTGCATTGCATAATATACTTCTTAGTATTCCTGTATCTGAAGATAATGCTTGGGTATTCAATTCTGGTAAACCACGCAGCTGCGAGCCGAGCGTATGGGAGCGACAGAGTTTTGAAGAAAAATAAATGAGTAAATTGCACGGCCGGTCTTTAAAGTGTTGGACTGATTTCGTCTAGGACCTCAAGCTATGAAATCGCACTCTTAGTTCCCCAATCTATTTAATTCGGTCCATGTAGGTCCTAAACAGCCCAGACGGTGTCAAGCAGTCGACGTGGCTTTCCACCTACGCAGGGGAGGCTCGACTTTCCACGTACGCAGGGGAGGCACGTGAGGCACACGTGACCCTCAGCTGCACACGGATGGGTGCCAATGCCGCCATGCTTGCTTGCGCGCGCACCGTATAATCGTTGTGCCGTCGTTGGCATATATGCATGCAGAGGGGTACTGCTGGCGCGCACGGCGGAGCGGCAGGCGTTGCGGATGCGGGAGCGGTACCTGCGGGCGGTGCCCCGGCAGGACGTGGAGTACTTCGACCTCAAGGTGGGGTCCACGTCGGAGGTGATCACCAGCGTCTCCAACGACAGCCTCGTGGTGCAGGACGCGCTGAGCAAGAAGGTGCCCAACTTCGTGATGAACTGCTCCATGTTCCTGGGCAGCTACGCTGTCGGGTTCTCGCTGCTGTGGCACCTCACGCTGGTGGCGTTGCCGTCCGTGCTGCTGCTCATCATCCCCGGGTTCATGTACGGCCGCATCCTCATCGCCCTCGCACACCGGATCAGGGAGCAGTACACCCGCCCCGGCGCCATCGCCGAGCAGGCGGTCTCGTCCGTGCGCACCGTCTACTCGTTCGTAGCCGAGCGCACCACCAGGCGCAGTTCTCCGCCGCGCTCGAGGAGTCGGCGAGGCTCGGGATCAAGCAGGGACTCGCCAAGGGCGTCACCACCGGCAGCAACGGCATCACCTTCACCATCTGGGCGTTCAACGTCTGGTACGGCAGCCGCCTCGTCATGTACCACGGATACCAGGGCGGCACCGTCTTCGCCGTCTCCGCTGCCATTGTCGTCGGTGGCCTGTACATGACCGTGATTTTATCATCAGCCTGCTCTGCTGCATGTTATTCCTAGTCCTAGATGATGATGTGATGACGGCGCCATTAACGAAACCATGCAGAGCTCTGGGGTCCGGGCTGTCGAACGTCAAGTACTTCTCCGAGGCGAGCTCGGCGGCGGAGAGGGTCCAGGAGGTGATCCAGCGGGTGCCCAAGATCGAATCGGAGAGCAGCGCCGGCGACGAGCTGGCCAACGTCACCGGGGAGGTGGAATTCAAGAACGTGGAGTTATGCTACCCGTCGCGCCCGGAGACCCCGATCTTCGTGAGCTTCAACCTGCGCGTGCTGGCGGGGCGCACGGTGGCGCTGGTGGGCGGCAGCGGGTCCGAGAAGTCGATGGTGATCGCGCTGCTGGAGCGGTTCTACGACCCGGCGGCCGGCGAGGTGACCCTGGACAGCGTGGACATCCGGCGGCTGCGGCTCAAGTGGCTGCGCGCGCAGACGGGGCTCGTCAGCCAGGAGCCGGCGCTGTTCGCGACGTCGATCCGGGAGAACATCCTGTTCGGCAAGGAGGACGCCACGGAGGAGGAGGTCGTCGCGGTGGCGAAGGCGGCCAACGCCCACAACTTCATCTCCCAGTTGTCGCAGGGCTACGACACGCAGGCAAGCTATTTACCACACCACGTTTGCAACTGTCGTATGCATGCAGTCGTTTGGTTCGCTACGTTAGCTGCCTCACGTGCCTCACAGCCACATCGACTGCTTGACACCATCTGAGCTGTTTAGAATGTACATGGACCGAATTAAATAGATTGGAAAGTAAAGAGTGCGATTTTATAGTTTAGGGACCCAGACGAAAATCAGCCCAATACTTTAAGGACCAACCGTACAATTTACTCAAAATAAATCGTCACCTCATGATATGGACTAACGACATATATCTTTCGATAATGATACAATTAAGATGTTTATCTGTCCGGATGTCTCCGATCACTCCCGCACGTGCCGCTTGTCCAATGACCCTTTTATCCACTCGTTCATTTCTATAAAAGAATATAACTCCAGCACTCCTCGCTCTGCTCCACTCCCGCAAGCGGCGCTCGACCGCCAGACCTACCAAGCGCGGCGCGCGGGCTGCCATCTCCTAGTCTCGGCGCACAACCAGCTGGGAGTCGCGGCGCGCGACTGCCGGCCTGCCAGGAGCAGCGCGCAACCGCCTACGAGTCGCGGCGCTTGGCTGCCGGCCTGTCAGGCGTGGCGCGTGACCGCTACCTCCCCGCCTCGTCGCGTAGCCGAACCGCTGCCTACAAGCGCCGCCGGGCTACTGCCTTTGGTGAACTCCACGTGCCGACGAGCCTCTATTCTCCCAAGCAGTAAGAAGATGTTGCGATGTGCTAAAAATGCATGCTGCAAGAGTGTGTTAAGTGTTTCAGATATTTTAGAAGTATCACTACACCATAACCTTTAAATAGCGATTGATTTGGAGTTGCTGAAAGGGGTGTACAATGATGGATAGTCAGTTGCTAAAGGTTATAGCGATGGACCCCTGCAGTTGCTAATGAAACCGTCATTATAGGTAAAGAACAACGGACATCATCTTTAGCAACGGACAGTTCGACGGTCCAACTTTTAGCGACCGACAATATGTTAGAGCTTTTAGCGACCGACAGTCCAATGCTATAATAACTTTTAGCGACCAACAATTTGACGGGCTCAATTGTAAACAGATAAAAAAAAAGCTTTGTCTGAAGGTATAGCTGATGATCAAACATTAGCCATACATTGATTCACGTACACAAAAGTGATGACATTCAAAACTGATCACATTATCCATACATTGATTCATGTATTGAACAAGTACATTATACATGTAATGTCACTTAACATCAAACTAGTCCTTGTTTGAAGTACCTGCTGATCAAAAGCAAGGCTAATCCTAGCTGATGATAAAAAGTTTAGCATATCACATGTCCATGAAAACCAACAAGCTCAGCATCCAAAAGTTCCTGAAAAAATGATAGAATCAGTAGTCTAATAAAGTACAAGTTCCAATGTACAACTTATACGGGAGTGAGAAGACACAGTTTTACGAATATAAATCACATTCAGTTTGCCTTAAAAAATGAAACGTCCAGTGCTTACCCCTTAGTTGTTTGTGTTTTATTTTCACCATTCAAGACTTCACTACTTGAGTTTATTGTTTCCCAGACTTTGATGACTGGCTCGGAGCAGACAACAAAAATAATGATTCAACAAGACAAGCTGATAAGCTATCCTCTATTCAATCCACACATCCAGTACTTGTAAATTCAACTTGTAGATCAATAAATTTAATTTGAACAGCAATGGATCGAGGAAGGGAGTAACACTTGCCTGGTGTTGGCTGACTTATTTTAAGGTAGGCATGAAGATGGTCTGGCAAAAATGAGAATTTTTTCAATGAGCCCAAGACTTGTAAACATTGAATACTACTAATGCCATGTCTGAATACTACTAACACTACTATTGCCATGTTTTCCTATGAAGTATTTGGTTACTACTAAAACTACTAATACAAAGTAGTATTCATGATGCAAGAACGTGTCAGAGGTAAGTCTACTATGTTCAAAAATATACTACTATACCACCAGAACTACTGTTAACTTAAAAAGCGTCTGCGGCTATCCTAAAATGGATCTGAGAAGAATTTGGAGAGTTGAGTTAAAAGGTTTACTCTGAAGAACTGAGTTAATGGCATTCAAGAGTGCTCCAGCAGAATCGATACTCAGCAGGGACCATGCCGGTGACCTGTCAATGACAAGTCAATTATCAGTAACCACTAAACAGCATTGAATGAGAAAACCAAATACTACATACAGACGTGCTGAAAGAATAAAGTAGAACTAGCAGGTAACCCCGCGATTCACGCGGGTAGGAGACTGACTATATTCTCGAAATGCAACAGATTTAGATGCAGTGACCAATGCGGTATATATCAGTCAATTATGATTCAAACATTGTCTCTCCATTTCAACACGTTGCGCCAGCTAGAAATGCAGAAGGAATAAGTAGTCCTTTTTGCGTAATAGCATATAAGCCGGTACAAATGTGTGTGTATGTCCTCTTGCATACCCAGCCCCAAATAAAGTATGCGTACAAAAGTACATGAGCAAACATAGTGCTGTTAGATATAAATAGCACAACCAAAATAGGTAAACTCTTGTTAAGCTGCTCAAATTTGCTTCGCTTGCCAATTTAAAGAAGCGGGAACAGTGACAACCATAAGCCTTTGATAAGTTGACGGATGAAGCCTGGCACACTCTGCTCATAAGAAAGATCAACTTATGAATTCAGAGACATGAAAGAGAAAACTACAGAAAGAGTGCAGAGATGAGCATTCAGTAAGAGCATAAGGCTACAGGATTATGACAAATCACATCGCAAAAGCTGCAAACTTTACATAATGATGGAATAGACATAATAAAGCCCTTCTTGTCACTGATGTAGTGCTTTGAAACCTTAAATTTGTGAACTAAAGATGAGATAGTGCCAACTGTATGATCACCAAAAAATATTATTGAAATAAGAGAGTATTTAGTGGTAACCGGGCACTATATAACATTTTTCTCTATAATCAACAGGTAATTAGCAAGTTAGGCTACTGCCTTAAGAAATTAAGAAGGTAGATAAGAAAACAGATAGTGGTGAGAAGAAGTAAAATATGCAGAAATGAAGACACAATGAACCAATTTTAGAAGGGAGGAATCTCTACTTGCAGACTATAGACTATGTACACATTGTTGTTATAGTTTTCAGATTCAGAAATGGCACCAGCAGGAGGGCATGCGCTTTGTTATGGAGCCAAATATTGTAAGGCCAAATATCCTTTTTCCTAATCACCCTATGCAAGAGGAATGGCAAATGTTTGAAATTAGAAGTGGGCATGATAAAATTTTCAAAAAAGTGGTCTGATAAGAAATCATAGAATCGAAAGAATATCAGGGAAAAAAAGAGATCTGTTTTAGTTGAGCTCACTGAATCAACAATTGTCAGCACAGCCATGACCATGTGGGAAGTCGTTGATGTAAGTAGATAATGACCTGACAATTAATAACAAAGGCAATCAATGTGCATCATGTAAAATCAAATGTATAGAGGAAATATCTAGTGTGGTGACACAAAACAATTGTTGTGCTCATCGTTGGCGTACAACTGAACTCAAGAGTAATAAAACACATCACTTTTTTTCTGCAGGAATAATAATTTTGTAAAGCCCTGGGCAAGTCTGTTGCATTAACCGGTAAGTCGTAGCTAACCTTGGCATCAACCATCACGAAGGGGGGTTTTGAGGGTCAAATCAATTTAAATATATGTTCGTTGTCAGCCTATTAACTTAGATTAGAATATGGTTTCTGAAAAACCATCACTGTTTATTTAACTGATTCAGACAGGGAGAAAAACAACCTACACAGTGTGCATGCTCGTTAGAAGTTGCCGTATTCACATTTGTTTAGGTCAGCTTACTACATCTGTTTTATGCTAAATGGCACTGGGAATCACGGTTTGCTATGGTGACAGTTGCAAAACAAATATTAAGCATCCATATTAATTGCTTGCAAAATAGATGCAGAGAAGGAAAAATAAATATAGCAAAAAGAAGAGAGATAGGTCCACTAACCTTGTTTAGTTCCGGCAATCTTTAATCCTCTCTGCTTACTTTTGGCATCACAACTTATTCCACTAAGTGTAGCCAATGTTGAGCTTTCGTCTTATGCATGCAAGGTAAAAAGAAAGAAGGAAATAAGACGAAATAGGACAATTTCAAACTCCTGAGGCTTGATATCAGTATAGCAAGTGCGTTTTATGGAGCACCTGGTGCACAGCCAGCATTTGCAGATGTAATTGTCTCTCCTGGGATAATATTCAATAGGTCCAATTGAAAACAAACTACGACAGTTGGTGCTAGTGTACCTTTGATCCTCCTGCATATCGATGTTGACAGAAAGCGCATACAGAACACCGAAGACGCAGATACATAGCTGATGCTCAGCACCGCGGCGCCCAGGTGCACGCCGCCTCGGACCCCTCCATCGCCGGCGCGCAGGCCGACCTCAAACCCTAGCGCGCTGGCACACAGGCCGGCGCGGCCGCCCTCAGACCCCTTCGTAGCCGGCGCTGAGCACCACGCGTCAGGCCCCTGCTTTGCCGCCGTGCAGCACCCCGCCTTGGATCCCTGCATCGCGGTGCTGAAGGGCCGACATGGGAGTCATCACCGCTTGCGCTGAGGACATAGGGAAAAGGAAGGGGAAACCGTCAATTCCTGGACGGAAATTGCTAGATCCATGCAGAGAAGAGGAGAGGCGAGAAGAGGGAAAGACGGCACCGGTGCGGGCAGAGAGCAGACGCTGGACGGGGAACGGGGCGGCGGCCGTCGTGTCGCGCGGCAGCGGCGTCCGGACCTCGGCAGGAGCGAAACGCGGGCGGCGCTGGGTGGGGCAGTCGCGCCCGCGGCCACCGGCGGACGTGAGGAGCAGGGAGCGCCGCGCCGGAAGTGTGAGGCGCGGGACGGCGGGGTTGTGGCGGCGTGAGAGGGAAAATTTGGGGTTGGCAGAGTTTTTTTTTTTTAGGGTTTCATCTGATGGGCTTTTTAGGCGCGAAATGGGCTATTTGACCGCGTGGCAAGTTCAATTATTTATATATATATATATATATATATATATATATATATATATATATATATATATATATATATATATATATAGAATTACTATCCTATAACTGGCTGCAGAATAACTTATTCTGTAGTCACTTTGAGTTACGATAATTACTATGTTAATTTACGAGATTTACAGTAACTCCTTACTAAGTGGTTTACTATAACGTTATGGTAAATATTCCCATGTGTTATAGTAACCCAACTATCGTAAATATGTATTGACATTATGGTAAATTAGTATATAAAATTATGGTAAATAGAGGTGGCTACAGAATAACTTATTTTGTAGCCGGCTGCTGAATAGCCTCTCCCTATATATATATATATATATATATATATATATATATATATATATATATATATATATATATATATATGACGGATGGTTGATGAAATATGAGGCTTTAATGATCGATTCTTCAATGATAAAGCAAAATAAAAATAGCGATCGATGTTCGGTTAGAGAAATGAAAAGTAGCGACCCATCATCTGTTATAAAATTTTCGCAACCGATCGTCCATTGATATTTTGGTACTTTTAGCGACCCACCTCCGACGCTATTTTTTGGTTGTGGTGTAGTGTATATTGCAAGCGTTTCAGATGGATATGCAAAACTAGATCGTGATGTTGCATATATTGCAACACGTATATTTGCAAAGGTCTGCTCCCAATGTTTCATCTGTGTTTTCGCACGTATTGTTACGAGTGTGTTTATTTAGTTGTTGCATACGTTTCAAATATATGTTGTTTTATCTGGATATTATATATGCTTGCAGTGGTTTTTAACTATTTTTCAGGTGTTTTGTAAGTGTTTCAGAAGCATATTTTAAGTGGTTCATCTGTCTTTTTTTATATTATAAATATTATATTTAGATATTTTAAAAGTAGATCGGATGGATCTCCATGTGGTCTGGCGTGGATCAGATTTGGTATTTCTCGTCTATATGACAGTTAGTGGAGACGGGCAGACCATACCCTGCAGCAGTGGTCCAGCGGCGGCTTGAAGCAACTCTCGAACGGTGCCTCCGGACGATACGGACCCCGTATGGGCATGCGAAATGGCACTTGAAGTGAATTGCTGGCTCGTCTGTCCGGACGTGGAGAGCCAGCAGTACCGGTTGGACGAAATCTCTCAGCTTTTATCACGTCTTCTAAGAAGTGTCCAAAGTCATTTGGTTTGGACGCAAAAGCGCTACCGGCACAAACTACGCACGCGACCTGACACGCACTCGCGCATGGCCACATATGCAGATGCAGCATCGCACACGCGCGGTACGCGTCCATCCATCGTAGATCGGAGCATCCCAACAGAGCTAGCGCCGTCGCCGCGCACCACCAGCACGGAAGACGGCGCCACGCAGAGACGGCGTCGCAGTTACCTGCGTGCCGCACCGCTGGAAATCCGCGGGTCGGGGCGGCGTTAAACTCCCCTGGACCGCAGCCGCCGTCGGCGCTGGCGCTGCGGTCGTCGCGGTGCCCATGGCTTTCCTGTCGCTGTCGGCCATGTCGCCGCCGCCGCAGGAGAGGAGGCACGTGGCGATCCGGGCGCAGCCGAGGCGGGTGACGACGATGGCGTAGCTACCGTTCCGGTACAGCTTCATGACGTAGCACTCGTCGTCGTCGTGCACCCCGCTGGGGTTGGCCGCCGACGACGACGACCGCAGCGCCGCCCGCGCGGGCGCGGGCGCTGCGGGAATGGCGGCAGTGTCGGCGTACGCATCGTACTCGTCGTAGCAGACGAGGTGGCACTCGTCCCAGTAGATGGGGCAGTACCTGATCAGCAACGGGTTGCGGCCCGTGCAGAGGTAGCAGATGTATCTCTCCGTGTCGTCGGCGAAGGGCGACGTCCCCGTGCCGTTGGTAGACATCTACGGGTTCACGCCGCCGTCGCCTGGCGGCACGGAGGCCGTGGCGCCGAGGAGAAGGGTGAGGAGGAAGGCATGGAGGACGGAAGCTGCTGAGAGAGGCATCTGGGGCAAAGAGAGAGATGGTGCGTGTTGGTGCGAGACGTGGGCGAAGCGGCGTACTTGCTTGTTCCTGGACTTTTCCGGGGAAGCATGAATGCCCGCTATCAATTTGCAGTTAATTTTGACCAGTTTAATTCTCACTTTAGAAGCAATCGAGCTCCTGAATTTGGCTGTGTTAACGTTTTGGAGTGATGCTACTCTACTTATTGCTTCTCGCTAGCTAGCAACGTCATTCGCAGACGTTCTTCACCAGGCCAGCCGGAAATCTACAAAGGACAAAAGCTGTCCATAATGACTGTTGTGTGTGTGTGGTTGACTGCGTTTGGATTGCCAGCTCGACTCTGGTCTCTGGACCGCGTGGCAACGCTTTTCACGTACGGCCCTGAATGTTTTTCAGGCCATGAGACGTAGTACCAGGCTCTTATCTTATTAGCCCCCATCTGTAGCTAGTAGGCGTGGTCGTGGATAATGCGGAAAGCAATGGTTGTCGTTGAAAGCTCATTGCGGTTTACGAGTCGGCAAAACTGTTTCCTCGAAAACAAACCACCGAATCGCCAAGTTGGGGTGTTTGTAGCCTGGTAAGTGAGGTGACTTCTTCACCTATAGCCACATAGCCGGCGCAAACGCTTCAGAGTTCCGTCTACTGATCGTTCTTGTTTCATACTAGAACTATATATTAGTATCAAATTATGACTGCACATCGCCCTTTTTGTTGTTTCATGTACTTTCTAATTTCCTCGAAATCAAAACAAGCAGATGGATGTCTTGGTGTGCTGCAGACTGCATTTTTGTTGTTGTTTGAAGCACTGTGTGTATAAAAATCTGAAAGGATTATTTGTAGCAAAATGTTTTTTGTTATCTAAAGGAAGAAATCGGATTCGATTCTCCAACATCGCTTATCGTCTTTCGTTCTTCTAGCGAGAGCTGCGCGCATCACTCTTCTGAATATTGTTCCCTGCACAAACTATGTGACCAACGACTTGGGCGGGCCTCACGTGGACATGCACACGCACAGGACAAAAAAAGTCTCGACCGGACATTTTGACAGCATGCATCGTCGTGGCTGCTGCTAGTGCTAAATGGCTGGGACGGCGGCGCCCTGTGCTGTGGCATGGTCGCCGCACCGCTCGAAGTCAGCCAGGAGGGACGGCAGCGCGGCCCTCGGCGCTGCCGGGGTGGTCCCAGCGGCCCCGTCCCGGCCAGGCTCGTCGCCGTCTTTGCACGTGAGGTAGCACGCCGGGGCGGCCTGCCGGCAGCTGACCACGTCGACGACGACCCAGCTGCCGTCCGGGTGCACCTTCATGACGTAGCAGTCGTCGGCGTCCCTGCCACTGCCGCCGAGGGCGGTCACCGGAGGCGGAGGGGAGCGCGTGGAAGGGGTCGGCAGCGTCACGCAGGCGACGTGGCAGCCGTCCTTTGCGATGGGGCACCGCTTGATCATCAGGCTCTTGCGCTTGTGGCACAGGTAGCAGGTGTACTGGAGTGAGCCGTTGGACGCCGCCGTCGACGCTGGCAGCGCCGCGGTGGAGTTTACACCACCGCGGCGCGCCTCCATCCCTGCGGTGTTCATGGCCACAGTGGCATTGTTCGCCCCAGCCGCGGTGGCCGTTGCGAGAGGACGGCTAAGACGGCGGCGGCCGAGACTTAGCCGAGAAAGCCATCGGAGAGGGAGCGCTTTGCGGCGTGAGTGGAACCGCAGAGACGATCGAGGATTGGGTTGCCGGCGTGGTTACATATAGGGCGTTGTATAGGCAGTGGCGGATCCAGGAATTTAAACACGGGTACGAACCTAAGCGATGCAATTCGCTAATGATATAATATAACGAGAGAAAAAAATAGTTAGGTATACAGATTTAAGGATACAATTCGTCAACATTCATACAAAGATAGTCATTCCCAAGGTCATGATAAGCATATTAGTTCCTTGGTGTCGGCCTCTCCCTCCCCTTATGTTGTAAATATATGTTTCAAGTGTTTCAGATATTATCACAGGTACGTTGCAAGTGTTTATTCAAAATGTTTCATCGATTTCAGACGTATGTTGCAAACGTTTTTGATTTGGATGTTGCACATGTTTCACACATATGTTGTAAGAGTATATTCGAAATGTTTCAGTTGTTTAATTCTTATGTTGCAATAAGTGTTTTCACGTTGTAAGTTGTAAGTGGTTTATCTGGATGTTACATATGTTTCATACATATATTGCGACTGTATGTTTCAAATATTTCATCTGCTTGAGACTTATATTGTATTCAAGTGTTTCATATTGCAAGTGTTTCGTGTTCCAGATGTATGTTCAGAGAGTCATGGGGGCACGGTCTGGACGCTGGGAAGGGGCGTGGTGAGCCGGGGGGCGGTAGATGGGGCGCACGAGCTCCTGGAGTGTGCTCGTCCTCATTCAGGCTCTTGGGTCCCACCCACGTGGAGAGAGGAGGGGAACAGGGGAAGGAGTGGCGAGCGTAGCTGGGGTGCGTGTGTGGGGCGGGGCGAGGCAGACGGGAGCAGTGTACGCGTGTCGGGGTGGGGCGAGGTAGACGGGGGATTGACGTGCGTGTTCACCAGCGATACGACACAGCGGTAGGTACGGGCGCGCGAGCTAGGGCAGCAGCATGCGCGGGGCATCCGGACGCGCTCATCTGCTTCGGACGTTCGACCATTCGTATTTCGCTATTTTTATTTGATATTAAGTGTTCTACATATTAGCCCTGTACGCTTCGCTGAAAAGTCATGGCTGAAAATACTGTTCGCTGATTTGTTGTGAGAGAAAAATACTATTCCTTCGCTGAAACAGTACGGCTCATAAGACAAGCGAACGGGCCAATAACCTACTTAATATTTTTACAAAAATTTTGGGGTACACGCCCCTGGTATAGGTGGAGTTGATTAGCGTTAACCCCTCACCATATATTAGTCAGAAGAAGTACTTGTTTTGAGTTTTCATGTATGGGGATAAATAAAAGATGATACAGGATTTAATCCTTTCTTCGGTTCTTCCTATTTAAAAAATCATGGAATGTTGCAAAATGAGAGATATTAGCCGGTGGCATTTATCTAATGCGCTGGGGGTGATTTGCTACTACCCTGAACGTTACATCGATTTATATTTTTTTTTACACATCAGAAAGTATGAGCCGACAAATCTCAAGGACCTAAAGTCATCACATACATCTCACAATTGATATACAAATAGCATTGTTAAATCTTAAAATAAATTCATAAAAATAAGAGCATCCTTATTAAGGCCATGTTTGGGAGTTGGGACCGTGGTGTGGCTACCGCATGGCGCGGTATGGTGACCACGGCACAGAAAAACATGAGCGTAGTTCTATCTCGCAGTCATTGTCTCCGGCGGTGGAAAGAATCATTTTCTGGGTGTGTTTAGTTTCCACCCAAAATCCAAAAAGTGCTACAGTATCCATCACATCGAATCTTGCGATACATACATAGAGTATTAAATATAGACGAAAAAAACTAATTGCACAGTTTGATTGGAAATTACGAGACGAACGTTTTGAGCCTAATTAGTCCACGATTGAACACTATTTATCAAATAAAAACGAAAATGCTACAGTAGCCCAAATTCCAAAATTTGGGCAACTAAACACGCGCTCTCGTGTTGGGACGAATCTGCTCATTCACTACATCGATTTATATTATTAGCACTTGAGTCGATAACACGCAGGACTATCAGACAAATATTTTCTTGGCAGGCTTCCATACAATTTTTTATTTTCAATATTTTTAAATGCAATACAGTTCGATTAAGAAGCCTGTTATGGGAACATGATCTCTCCCTCTCCGTCAAGAATACAACTTTACCCGACAAAGCTCAAATTTAAGTGTTTCAGTGCCTTTTTAGGTGGTCTGATACTCTGATAGATACGGGCTTGCATTGTGAGCCATATTTGCATAAAACGGACTCCAATAATTCGGAGACAACTATCCCTAAGAGTTTGGAGCTAAGCTATGGGGAATTTATTTAGTTCATTATTATTTTGTAGTACTTATTTTAGATTAAACATATGTGGTTTTAAAAGTACTTTCTTTTTTCGCAAACTCTACTAGGCGTCCCGTCTCGTGGAGTGCGGACAATGCGACCCTGCGGCCCAAGAGCTCGCCGACGTTAGGATTCCTGGTTAGAGGATCTACTCATCGGCAGCGCTACAAGGAGGTTTCGGGGCGGCGGCCGTGACATGGCGGTGGAGCGCGGTCGAGACGGCGACAGGGCGAAGCAGCAGGGGCGTCGCCTGCTCGGGCAATGAGAGATGGCGGTTGGGTGGGGCTGGCGACGGGGCGTCGCAGCGGGGCGGTTGTCGGCTACCCTGTGGGTATGGGAGGGCAGAGTCGAGGGGCGGGGGCGAGAGGTGTGGCAGGAGTCGCTGGCCGTGGGTGGTGGAATCCAGAGGCGGGAACGGGGACGAGGACGAGGACAGCAAGGTCGCACGCCCCTCAAATGCGTGTTATTTTTTTTTTAGAGTTTAAGGGCATATCGCCCCCAGCCTTTCAATTAATATCGAAAGACTAGCAAATTTTTTACAGCACCGGAGTTTAAAGCCAAAAGGTGTCCACCAGAACGATACATCCAGGAATGAAAACAGTTTGAGCTACTTTTAGCATAACACTACCAGCTACCAGCTAAAACAACTAAAGCTTAAACCATCTCATCTTCAGTCCAGATTTAGCGAAACGTTCAGAGCATTCCACCAGGTCATCTCGCTGAGCTTCGAGTCATTCCCTGCGTCTTCAGGATTCAGGGGCATCCTGAACAAGTCGTCAACTTCACTCTTGTGAAACTTCAAGTGGTGCTTTGGGTCACAAAAGGAAGCCAGAGGATCTCGCCTGCTACAGATTTGATCTTGCTGATGTACTCCATTAGTAGATCCTTCTTGTCGGTACGACATAATACCATCCAGTTCAGTTAAAGTCCAGAAATCCTGAAAAGAAGCATTTCCATGCTTCTCCAGCCAATTCTCTAAAAACATAAGTCATTTCTCAGTTTCCAAATAAACCAAATAGTAGCTGATGAGATCATGTTTAGAATACAGTGTCTCTTATTACTAAACCAAAACTTGCCTGTATCTATCATGCTCCCCCTACCTGGAAACCTAAGATATCTGATAAGATTTTCCAGCATTGTTTAGCTACTACACAGTCAAAGAAAACATGTTGAATAGTTTCTTTCTCTAAACAGAAAAAGACAGTTTTCATCATCCACTTTCCTTCTTTTTGCTAGATTGTCTCTAGTTAAAGCCCCATTATTAATCACTAGCCATAAAAAGAAATGAACTCGGGGAGGTATTTTGAGGCTCCAAACAGCTGAAGCATGCACAGATTTGATGCCTCTAAAATTGATAACTTTATAAAGGGACTGAGAAGAGTAGACTCCAGAGGAGTTAAAATGCCAAATCATCTCATCCTCTTCATTTGTAAACTGAACAGTTGCCACAAGTTCTACTATATCTAACCAAGTTTGATACAACTCACTAGAAAAGTTTCTTCTAAAAGTACATTTCAAGTTTACACCATCCCATAACTCTGCTAAAGTTTTTCTTTTTTCATTAACAATTCTATATATAGGCCAGAATTGAATGGCCAGGCTTGAGGAACCCAACCAATTGTCCTCCCAGAATCTAATCTTTTGGCCATTACCTACTTTCCACCTATAACCCATCTTAGCTGCTTGGGCAGCCCACATGAAACCCTTAAAGAAACTTGAAGCTCCTACTGTCCTAGACAAAAAGATGTTGGGATTTGTAGTGTCATACTTATAATCTACAAGCTCTTTCTAGAGTTTATCCTTATCTATCTTATATCTTTTCAACCAAGAAGCCAGCAAACTAATGTTGAGGTCTCTAAGATTTGGAAGACCCAAACCTCCATATTCTTTGCACATAGAAACTAAATCCCAGTTAGCTAAATGATATTTATGATTTTCTACTGAGTCATTCAAAGGTAATTGCTCATATGTGTGTTAAGGATTTTGATAGCCCACTTGGGAAACTTAATAAATGATAAAAGGTAAACTGGTATACTTGCCAGACAAGATTTAAGTAACATAGCTCTAGCAGCTAAAGAGAGAAGCCTCCCTCTCCAACCTGCAACTTTTTTCAAAATCTTATCTACCAAAGGTTGTATGTCATCCCTAGTCAAATTCTCATAATGTAGAGATACTCCTAGATAATTGATAGGAAAGATCCTAAAGGGGCGGAAAAAATATGAGCTAATCTATGTGCTTCATTTTGATCTAAATTCAAGGGAACTAATTCACTTTTGTGAGAATTTATTCTCATACCCGACACTTGCTCATACCACATCAAAACGCATTTGAGATTTTTTAAAACAGATTCCTCTGCTTTAGCGAAGAGGATAGTGTCATCTGCATATTGCAGTGACACTATGCCTCCAGGTCTGAAATCTTCAAGTAGACCTTGCACTAGACCAGCATTTAAAGCTTTCATTAACATTTTAGAAAGACCGTCACCCACCAGGTTAAACAGGAAAGGAGATAGAGGATCTCCTTGCCTTAGACCTTTACTAGTTCTGAAATATGAGCTATCCTCCCCATTAAGCATAATTCATATAGAACCTCCTACAATTATTTTCTTAATCCAATCAATCACCATTGGGTTAAACTTCCTAGCTTGAAGCATATAAAAAGAAAGGTCCAATTTACCCTATCGTATGCCTTTTCATAATCAAGTTTGAGAACAATTACTTTCCCCAGACTTGTTAACACTATGAACAAGTTCATGCGCGACTACTACGCTTTCCAGAATGTATCTACCTTTGATGAAAGCAGTTTGTGTTGGAGCTACAATCCTTTGAACTATAGGACTCAGTCTAAGAGTAAGAATTTTGGAAAAAAAATTAAAACTACAATTTAGAAGGTTGATCGGTCTAAACTGTTTCATATTGGTAGCCTCACCAACTTTTGGGATTAAAGTAACTAAAGCACAATTTAACCTATATAGATCTAGTTTTCCTTTGTGAAAGTCTTCAAAGAGAGCTACTAAATCTTTTTTCATTAGGTCCCAAAATTTTTAGAAAAACAAGAAAGGAAGGCCATCAGGACCAGGGTCTCCTTCAGCATAAGAACTAAAAATGGCTTCTTTTATCTCAGATTCTGAAAAGGGGGCTATTAAAGAGCTATTCTCTTCGGGTGTAACACTATCCTGTTCATCCCAAAAGTTAGCACCTAATTTAACCTTAGCACCTAATTTAACCAAAGCAAACAACTTCTTATAGAAGTCTACAGCTATTTACATCATACCTTTTTTATCATACACTAGACCAGTGGGACCCTCAAGGTACTCTATCCTTTTCTTCCTACTTCTTTGATTTGCTATTGCCTGAAAATAGGCAGTATTCCTATCACCTTTCAGAAGATTTCTATCCCTAGACCTCTGTCTTGTCTTAATCTCTTCTAATTTACAGATATGTTCTAATTCTTTTTCTACTGATCTCAGTTCACTAAGTTCAACTAAATCAAGCTCTCTAGTTTCAGATAAACTTTCTAGCCTACTAAACTTCTCCATGAGAATTGTTTTGGATTTATTTAAGGAAGCAATCTCATTAGCTGCCCAACCCCTCACCACTCGCATAAGGGTTCTGATTTTAAACTGCCATCTGTCTATACTACTAACTGACCTACAAGGAGTGTTCCAAGCTTTCACAACCACATCCCTAAAAGTATCCTTTTCCAGCCACCATTTTTCAAACCTAAACCTTTTTTTTTCCGAAGCTAACATTCTCCCCTGAATTGATAACTAGAGGATTATGATCACTAGGTAACCTTTCTAAAGCTTTTACACTGACTAAGGGAAAAGCAGCTTACCAAGCTGTTGTAACAAAAAATCTATCTATTTTAGCTAAAACTGAAATATCTTGGTTATTTGTCCAAGTAAATCTTTTATTGCTAGCACTCAGCTCAATCAAGGCCCACTTATCAACTCACTCATTCAAACTATCAGCCCATCTGTGATTAATCACACCATTGTTCTTATCAAACGCGCGTTATCTTGTACGTTATCTTCCTCCTTTCCTACAAACTCCACTTCCTGTATGGATGTTGGACAAATTTGCCAAACATGATATCAGTGTGGTGGTGGTGTGTGTGTGGTCGTCATCCTTGTTGGTTGGTAAAATAAACATATGACCTCTCCATCAAAGTCCTGGTAACTCACTCTTGATTTTACGACGTATATGTTATATACGCGCAGCAACAATAATCACAGAATCTGGAACCCAGGCAGATCAACAAGACGACATGCCGAGTTCTACAGAAACAGCGAGTTCAATAGAAACATGGCGCATAAAGCGGCCCTCTGCACTTCAATTTCAGTCTCCGGTACATCACCGAATCATCAGTACAATTCCTCCTCTAATGCTAATGCAGTCTTGTGAATTGAAACTTGGAAGACAACAAAAATGCAAGAACATCATCGAAACTTTCCCTGCTTCCTAACTTCTGTATTACTAACCTCTATCCTCCATCGCAAGTTCAGTCGGTCATGGAAATTTGTTACAAAATCAGAAGTTCAGAATAAACACAACCAAGGGACCACAACCACAGGACATGAAGAATTCAGGCAGATACAAGACAGTCTAGGGCGCCCGAACTGCCTGAACGCCGCCCTAGTGGTTCGTGGACGGCCAGAGCCTCAGCTCGGCGAGCGATTCGTCGCCTGGAACGCCGCCCTCGTGGTTCGTGGACGGCCAGAGCTTCAGCTCGACGAGCGATTCGTCGGTGCTGCAATCCACATCCATCACCGCAGCCTCGCTCGCATTATTGCCCCTGACGAGATCCCCCGCCACCAGCGGAAACAGGTTCAGGCACTCGCCGCTCAGATCAACCCCGGGCGGCGGGTGGCGGAGCACTGGGATGGTGTCCATGCCGAACGCCTTGACATCCCCCGGCGTCAAAGGAAACAGAACCAACGTCCCGTCGGGGAGGCGGCGGATGGGTGCAGCCGCCCGCTGCTGCTGTTGGTACACCTTGCTGAGGACGGAGTGCCAGCGGTTCTTGATGGCATTGTCGGTGCGGCCCTGGAGGAAGCCCGCGATGGTGGCCCACTTGCTAGGGAACATGCGGTAGAACGCGATGATCTTCTCGTCCTCCTGGGGGGTGAAGGGCCTGGCGGTGTCAACGATGGGGCTCAGGTGCTGGCACCAGCGGAGGAGGCACGACTTGGGGTTGCGCCCGGCCAGTGCCTTGCTGATGGCCGCCCAGTTCAGAGGGCCGTGCAGCCGGACCTGCTCCCGCAGCACGGCGTCCTCCTCCTTGGTCCACGCCGACTTCTTCATCGCCACCGGCCGGCCGTCGCCGACCGCCGCCTCGTCCGGCACCGCCATCGGCTGTCGATCGCCCACTTCCGCGTGCCTCGTTTCTTGCGGCGGAGGCTGCGATCGAGTCGTTTCTTCCGTGCCTTGTGGGAGCGGGATAGTGGATGAGGTGGTTCGGTGCCGCAGTTCCTACTTTTGTACACGGAGTTCGGGAACGAACTACGAGTTCGATCGGTACAGGGTTCGCGACGCGCACGGAGTAGATACAGATAATTCAGGCCCCGTTTGTTTGAGCTCCTACGCGCTCAGACTCCTGCTCCTGCCCCGTTTCACAGTCACTTTAGCAGTGAAGCCATTTTTTTTTGTTTTAGCTTCACAAATAGTTTCACCGGTAGAGCTGAAGCGGTTTTGATAAACCGTTTAGTAAAATGGCTTCCCTGTGAGAGCATGTTTTAGGGGCCTGGAGGAGGAGCCGGGAGAAGCCACTTTTTTTTTTTCTGCATCCCACCCCAAATCACTGTGAGAGCATGTTTTTAGGGGCTTCACAAGTGAAGCTATTTTACTTTACCCTGTTTGGTAGAAAACGGCTCCAAACGGCTCCTGAAGCCGGTGGAGAAGCCCTGCCAAACAGGGTCTTACTGTTGCACACTGTCTAGAGACTAGGGTGTTGTTTAGTTCCCAAAATTTTGCAATATTTCCCGTCACATCGAATCTTTGGACGCATACATGAAGCATTAAATATAAATAAAAAATAAAACTAATTACACAGTTTAGACGAAATTCACGAGACGAATCTTTTAAGCCTAATTAGACTATGATTGGACACTAATTACCAAATAACAACGAAAATACTACAGTATCATTTTTCAAAAAAAATCGCCAACTAAACCAGGCCTAGAAAAACCAGCTCTGGGGAGGAGCTGCAGTTTGGAGGCTTCTACCGACTCTGCTACTGTGCAATTTTTAACTGAAATTTTATGTTAAAGCTATCACTATGCAATTCTAAAGATACTTGTAGTGTTTCAAATTGTTTGAAATATTCATAATCTTAAAGGTATCATTATGCAATTTTTAGCTGAAATTTTATGTTAGTACTTGCAACTTTTTCTTAAAAATAATAAAAAAAATCATTAAAGGTAACAACTCAACTCCAAGAGCCCCTCTAAAATCCAATCGCTGTATCTCTATTTAGAAAACCATCTCATAGTTATTCTCCCTATATCTCTCATGTCTCCAAAAGACTGTAAGTTTCATTTTTTATACTTCAATGGTTTGTCATAATCTCCTTTATATGAAAAAATCATTAGAAAACTACTATATCTTGATTTTAGAGAGATATAGCCTCTCCATTAGTAGAGAGCGGAAAGGTGGTTTCAGAGAGCGGAAGAGATGGAGAGTTGTTAAGAGAGTCTATTGGAGCCTGTTTTTTTTTTATTTGTTTTCTAAATTTTGTGATAAAGAGCCATATAAAAGTTCCACGGATATGCTTAAGCGACTCCAAGAGTCTCTCTAAACTTCAATCTCTACATCTCTATTTGGGCAACCATTCCATGAATATTTTTTACATATATCTCATGTCTCCAACAGACCCTCTGGGTTTCATTCTCTATACTACAATGGCTTATCAGAATTTTCCTTGTGTGAAAAAACATGAGAGAACTACCACATATTGAATTTAAGAGCTTATTGGAAAGCAAGAATGGTTGTTTTGGAGAGTAGAAAAGAGCGAGAAAGAATGGTTATTTTGGAGGGTGGAAAAGACAAAGGTTTGGTTTAGAAAATCTAATCAATTTATTGGAGCCTATTTTTTTTCTTTGTTTCTAAAATTTTGTGATAGAAAAGCAATGCTCAGAGGCTCTTGGAGACGCTCGCTCACGTCAAACACAAGATGAATCTCCAATTTCCAGTTGACTGATTTAATAACTACTATATATGTTTATATTGTACTACTACTTAAGAAATCGCTCATGCACGGCGAACATTAATCGACACCAGCCTCAACTGTTACTCTCTTCCTTGGGGAAAAAAACTGTTGCTCTCGAACATAGCAACTCAGTGCATAGCAACTGCACAAATTACGGAAAGACGAAGCAAATTAGTAACAGACTCTACCTAGATTTGTAATACTAGATCACAGTGCTCACTCAAATCAGCACTGACAGGCCCGAGGACCATGGTGTGGTGTTCTAGTGGTGGAACTGTCACTAGCAGACGCCGTTGGTCTTCTTGGCGAGCACAAACTTCTTCCACGCCTCCGTCACCGACCTCTGCGTCTCGATCTCCGACTTTTTCCTAACCAGCTGCGCCGGCGGTAGAGGGGGCGGGAGCCTGGACGGGAGCGCGTCCAGCTGGTACATCACCTTCTCGATGTCGAGAACGAGGCGCTCGGCGAGGGTGCGGCTGAACTCCTGCCGGATGACGACGCGGAGCACCGTGACGTGCTGCGCGTCGGGGGGCATGGTGTAGGCCGGCACGATCCAGCCGAAGCGGCGTAGCATGTCGGAGATCTCGAACTCGTCGTGCCGGCTGCGGTCCTTGAGCGAGAAGGCCACCAGCGGGACACCCTCGTCCTTGGACACGATGTTGAAGCGGCCCGTCTTCTCCAGGCCCTCCTTGAGCACTATGGCGTTCTCGTGGCAGTTCTCCATGATGTTCCTGTACCCCTCGAAGCCGTGGCGGATGAGCTGGTAGTACTGCGCGATGACTTGGCTGGAGCCCTTGGAGAAGTTGAGCGTGAACGTGGGCTGGTCGGCGCCGAGGTAGTTGATGTGGAAGATGAGCTCCTCCGGCAGGTCCTCCTTGTTGCGCCAGATGCACCATCCGATGCCGGCGTAGACGAGCCCGTACTTGTGGCCGCTGACGTTGATGCTCTTCACCCAGGGCAGGCGGAAGTCCCACTCCAGCTCCGGGTACAGGAAGGGCGCGATGAAGCCGCCGCTCGCCGCGTCCACGTGGATGGGAGTCCCCCACCCGGTCTCCCCGTTCTTCACCTCCAGCAGGTCGTTGAGCAGCTTCACGTCCTCGAACTCGCTGTTGAGCGTGGAGCCCAGGATCGCGGCGACGCAGATGGTGTTCTCGTCCACCATCTCCACCGCCTTCTCGGGGTCCATCACGTAGTAGCCGTCGCGTAGCTTCACCTCCCGCAGCTCCACCTCGAAGTACCTCGCGAACTTTTCCCAGCAAACCTGCAGGTTTTTAAGATTCGTCACCATCAAGCAGGTGATTGCGATGCGACTGGTTAGAGCCGATGCATCGTCTTGTTGGGGATAATAACACAACTCAAATTAAAGCTGAACACGCGAGGCAAATCAAATGAATTACCTGGACGTTGGCGCCGGTGACGATGTTGGGCTTGTCAAACGGCTTGCCCTCGGCCCTGCGCTTGTTCTGCCATCTGCGCTTGAAGGCCAGCCCGGCCAGCATGATGGCCTCCGATGAGCCCACCGTGCCGACGCCCACCGCCGTCTCGGACTCGCCCAGCGGCGCGTTGAAGAGATGCGCGATCATGTTCACGCACCGGTTCTGCAATGCAATGTCGACGCCGCCGGGTGTTAGAAGAGAGAGAAGAAGACAAAATCTCAGTGGCTGCTGCAACGGCGCGGCCCAAGGTATACTTTTCCAAACGGATCAAACCCGCTGGGCCGACACGAGCATGGTACTATTTGGCCCGGTACGAAAACGGCCCAGCCCGGCAGCTACCGTGCCTGTGCCAAGCACGGCACGGCCCGTGCCCGTGCCTGGGCCGCGATGCCAGCACGATGGCACGGCACGGGCACGGCCCGCTTCAACGACCGGCACGGGGGCGGCACGGCCTCGAGCCGTTGGATGGAGCCCCCCGTCTGCTGATCGTTGGATCTAGGGGTCGGGTGGGACAGCTTTATAAGCCAGCCGCCGCTCCTGGCTCGGAGCCTTTTCAAACCCTAGCTCATTCCGTCGGTCCGTCCCCTGTCCCCATTCCAGCCACATCGAGCTCTCCCATCGACTGAAACCCTAGCCGCTCTCCTCTCTTCTTCCCGCCGTCCAGTGGCTGGTTAAGGCGACGGTTGCTGCCTACTGGCACAGGCACACGACACTTCCACACCACTCTTCCTTCCCCCTGATCGTCGATGTAGCTTTCTCGTCGAGATCCACCACCATTCGTCTTCGTCTCTGTCTCGTCGCTCTCATCGACCTCGCCGGAGTCCGGCATCATTGGGGCTCCGCTCTGATGCGTTGAGGTATAAGGGTGTCGGGTCTCCGCGACGTCGTCGTCGCCGTTGTCTCTGGTGCTCCGTCAAGAGAGGTGAGCCGTAACCCTAGATCTGTTCGTTTTTGTTCTTCTTCTTGAATTCTTCATGATCTTCTATTAACCCTAGGTGTTCTTGTTGTTCTTGGTTTTGGTAGGCGTTGGCGTTGAGGGACCGGAGGCCGGTGACGACGAGATGTCGGACGAGCAGGAGGACATCGGTCACTCGTAACCTGGGCTTCGCCGCTCTTCGCCGCACTCGTAACCTGGGCTCCTCGACGCCGTCACCATGGAGTCTTCCGGCGGGTAAGGGGTCAGTTCCGGTGGCCGGTGGTTCCCTCTTCTCCCTCTCCGCCCTCAATCTCCCTCTTCTCCCTCAGATCCGGTGGTTTCCGCCCTCAATCTCCATCTGTTCCCTTATTCTTCATCCCTGAATATCGATTGAGCCTCGTTCTCGGCATCCTCACCGCATCTCCGTCATATGTCCGTCGTCCACATCGCTGCCTGCCGCCACCTCTGGGGCTCCAGTCTCCGTTGAGGTACCGGGGGTGTGCAATCGGTCCATCTCATCGTCGTCGTTTACGGGGCTCCGGTCGTAGAGGTAAGGGTAAACCCTAACCCTAACCCTAACCCTGGCTGCTGTGAATCCTCTCATTGAGGATTTTAGAACACAACCTCTTTTATGAACTCCTCTAATCAAAGAATTGCTGCATACAAGAGTTATTGCATTGCTAGTGGTGTTAGACCTAGGAAGTTTAGATTAGACATGAATGTTAGATGGAACTCTACCTATCTAATGCTTAAACACTTGCTACCTCACAAGAGTGCTTTCAGTACTTTCATTGAGGCCAATTACCCTAGAGGTTCAGGTAGTGGTTTCCTTTTGACTAATGATCACTGCGCTATGGCAAATAAAATCTTGGAATTTCTTGAACTGTTCTATGACTCAACTGTTGATTTGTCTGGTGTTTACTATCCTACTTCTCCACTTATAATTCATCATCTTGTTAAGATTGCTATACACCTGCATAGGTATCAACATGATGAACATCTAAGATCTGTTATCCAACCTATGATTGACAAATACAGTAAGTACTGGAAGAACATACCTGATCTTTATCCTATTGCATTCATATTGGATCCAAGAGCTAAAATTAAGGGATTTACCAAAATGCTTAGGAAGTTACATTCTCTTTTTAATATTGACTACACTAATAAGTTGCTGGACACCAGAGCTCTTTTGTTTAAAATGTATAACATGTATGATATAATGTATGGCTCTAATAGGCTGAAAAGGGTTGTTCCTCAATCCTTGTCTGGTAAGAAAAGAACAGCTTGGGCTGAAATTTATGATGATGATGAGTTGGATGTTGGAGCTGGCTGTTCTTCCCTCCCTTCTAGTCTTGTTCATCCTAGGAGTGTTTCTGCCACTTCCTTGCTGTAGGCAGCAACTGCTAGTTCTAACTCTAGTGAGCTTGCATCCTACCTAGACTGTGACACAGTAAGCCAGTTGGATAATGAGTTTGACATCATGCAGTGGTGGCATGAGCACAAGCTTACTTATTCAGTACTTTCTGTTCTTGATAAAGACATTTTGACAGTGCCTGTGTCAACCATTTCTTCAGAGTCTACTTTTAGCTTAACTGGCAGGATCATCGAGGAGCGACGGCGGAGGCTGAACCCTGAAACTATAGAGGCGCTTACCTGCATCAAGGATTGGGAGAATGCTGAGACAAGACTGCAGCACATGGTGGAGGACAAGGAGCTGGAAAAGGCCTTTACTAGTCTTTATCTTGATGTCGACTAGTTCACTTCCCATTTATGTAATGGTTCTGTAATAACTGAGACTTGGACTTGTGGTGATTGATGTAATGAACAATCAATTTAGGAGCTGGCTGTACTCTTTTTCTGTTTAGGGTTTCTCACAAGGGTGAGTTTTGCCTAAACAGGTTTTTAATGAGAGCCATTGCACAGCTCCTACTTAAATTAGTTTTAGTTTCAAAAGTTTATGTTCTTTGGTGTGCTGTGTTCTGATCTGTTTTTGATATTTTGTGAACTTAGTCATTTTAGATCTCTTTGAATTGCTGTGCTGAATTCATTGAGGGGTTTTGCCAGTTTAGTGCCTGGGCCGGCACGGGCACGCTGAAACTAGAGTCGGCATGGCATGGCATGGCACGACACGGCACGCTCCAGGAATGATAGTGCCGTGCCTGCGCCTGGAGTCGGACACAGTGGCACGACACGACACGGCACGGTTCATCAGCAGTGCCTAGCGTGCCGTGCCCAGACGTACCGTGCCAGGATGGGCTAGTGCCGTGTAGTGCCGTGCCGGCACGTTTGGAAAACTATAGCCCAAGGTATATAGCCCAAGGTATATTTGATTTTGAGGCAAAACAAAGTTCCCACTCCCACGAGCGCCATGAGTGACGATCATGGCTATTGGCATGAACTGATGAACAGAAAACTCGTGGGCTGCACCGGGAAAAACAAGTCGAACTTGGGGGGCCCAGCCTCCCGGCAAGTGGCAGCTTCCTATCCCCAACATAAACAATCGTGCCTTTTCTTTGCTAAAAAAAAAAAGAAAAGCTAAACAATTGTGCCAGCATGGCGGGCCCCCGGCATGGTCAGGTCAGGCAACCTTCGCCGACCAAGAACCGTCTCTCCGATCTGAGAGCACGGCACGACAGGCGAGGGACAGAGTGAAAAGATTGCCGAGGCCGGGTGATGTACCTGGAGTTCGGTGGTGACGGGGTACTCGTCCATGTCGACGTAGTTCTTGTTGATGGCGGCCATGATGAGCTTGTCGCACTCGGGCTCCATCCAGGTGGTGACGAAGGACGCCAGGTTCAGGCGCGGGTTCCCGTCGAGCATCAGCTCGTCGTTGATGATCTGGTACGCCGCCTCCTTGGGGATCGAGTTCTCCGACATGCGATACCTGCGGGCGCGCACCCACCAAAACTCAGCATTAATTCGGCATGAACTGCCATTGCTCAAAGCCAGCTGCAGATAAATCGGTCGTTCGTTTCAGCACAAACGCCGGCAAGAACAAATCGGTGCGAGACAGAGTAACCAGCCGGTCCAATCGCAAGAATGAACAGCTGCAAAGGGGAGAGGGGGGAATGGGTGCATACCTTGGGAGAGACGACCGGACGTAGCGCGACGCGAACGTGGAGTGCACGGACATGTCACTCTCGGACACGGCCTTGGAGAGCACCATGGTTGCGATCGATCGACCAAGCGATCTGCCAACCTGTTTTCGTTCTTGGGTTTAGGCTTGGGGAAGAAGACGACTTGCAGGTGCAGGGGCTTGTGTGTTGTGGTGTGTGTTTGTGGCGGGGGTAGTGCACCGGTATTTATGCACCGGCTGGCCCAGGCGGCGTGACGAGAAGGAGAGACGACCCCGGGCTCTAGCAATAGCAGCAGGCCACTTTTCGTCTGGAAAAAAAACTTTCCATTTTCGACGACTTGCTTGCGTCGTAAGACGGCGGCCTCTCTATCTAGTACGTTTTTGACATATATACATACGCTTCTGCGTTGAATTTTCCGGTCAGCACGAGTCAGTGCCGGAAGTCGGTAAATAAAAGAGGAAACTTCTTTGTGTTGTATCCACTCTCGCTGGGCTACGCACTAATTCAGAAGCCTAAGCTAACGCACCGAGATTGAGCCGTTCTTTGCAAAGATCACCCAAGTCCACCTCCCTATCTATCTTGATGCTTGGCAAATCAGGCACGGAGAAACTGTCTCGGGAGTCAAAGGCGCAAGGGGACGCGGCTACTAGACAACCGTCTAAAAGTATTCTGTGCCTGCGACGACAGTGCATCTGGGGGAGGTGCCTGGATGTTCGCACACACATTTGCGCTTTTTGCCTCAGTTTTCTGGCAGGAAGGCACGCTCTCGCATCATAGCCACCGAATCATGCTGAAATTTTTTCACACGAACCATTGCTTTGCTTCCTTGCCAAGAGCAAGGAATCCGAGTACTTGTTTATGCGTTCGCTAGCTGCAACCGACCACGTACACGCCGCTTCAACTTTTCTAGATTATCTTTAGGTATTGACGACGCTGAGTCTACTGGAATCATGCTGAAATTTTTTTCACACGAACCGGTGCTTTGCTTCCTTGCCAAGACCAAGGAATCCGAATACTTGTTTATGCGTTCGCTAGCTCCAACCGACCACGTACACGCCGCTTCAACTTTTCTAGATTATATCTTTAGGTATTGACGACGCTGAGTCTACTGGAATCAGGAGTTGTTTTTCTTGCGTCTGGGATGTACAGGAATTACTCAAATGCGCACACGTCGCGCCCTTGTTATTGATTTCTACGGATATATTTCTTATGCGTGTGGGTACCTGAACGTGAATGGATGAATGCCTGTTCCGTCCACATACAGTACATCAGAATAATAATGTTTAGGCACATGTCTGGAATGTCCTCCAACGACCCCCAATAATCGTAGCACCATACTGTGCAGCAGTTTTCACGAAATCAGCGGCAACAGGACAGGACTCTGCACGGCGCGCCCATATCAGTTTTCTCAAGGATAAATCAAATTAAACCCCCCTAGATAGGACTCTCGAGTGATGGTGTATGTAGAACAAGGAACTCTAACCACCAACAACCAAATATATATGATCACACTGTAATTAAGAATTTGTTCAATATCTAACTAAAGCACGTCGGTGTCTAAACATAAATACAATGTTATAACTTAGGGCCTGTTTAGATCCATTAGCAATACGGAGGCCAGACGTCGTGGCCGGCCCAGCGATAGGCAGTCGGCCTGGCCGTCTTTGGGTCGGCCTGGCTGGCTTTGGGCACTCGGCCTAGCCAGCTCTGGAAGCCGGCCCAGCAGGGGTAGCGCCATCTCCATCTCCTTTTTTTTGCTTTGTGTTTTGCACTGTGTTGCACCAAATATTATCTAGCACGTTCTTGATGTCAGCAATTTGATGGTGTAGCCCAATTTTTGTGCCGGGACGTTTTTGCATGTCAACACATTCCAAACCAGAGTAGGTAGATAATTTGAGCTGGGTTTTAAGAGTTCATATCGTAAGATGTCTAGTTTTGAAGTTTTAAGGAGAAAAATCAAACTACGAGGATAGGTATAACAGACTTCTTTTTTCCCAAACAAAACTACGAATGGTTTTGGCCCGGTTAAAGAGGTCGGTGGCAGGAACGAAAGATTGCGCCCACTGGGCCACTGGGGCGACGCCGCTGCGGCGAACGGGGTATGGCCGTTTAAGTTGGTTGGCCGTGGGCCGTGGGCCGTGGGCCTGTAACCAGTAGAATTAAGAACCAGCCCGAACAGCCGGAGCTCGTGCTCCGCCGCCTTCTCAAGTCAAGAGCTCGTGCTCGCTTCAGCCGCCGTCGTCCTCTCCTCTGATACGCCGCACTTCACCTTCATGTTTTTGTCTGTGCCTTGTCGCCTTCGCCCTTCGCTGTTTAGCGGTGGCGGTGGAGAAATGCCACGCGAACCACCCCAGTCCCTAGCCGCGGGGGCAGCCTGCCACGGAGACGGAGGCACGGACATCCAATCCCGTGGCATACAAGCGTCGCTTTCGGGGATTGGTGGTTATGTCCACGAGATGGGGGTACAGTACAGAGGCAATACGACGGCCGCTGCGAGGCGGCGAGGCAGGCCTCGATCGGTCCGGGAAGCCATCGTATCACGACGCTTGAAGCTCGCGAGGCGGCGGCACCATTCGAGCCCCCTCGGGGTGTGGGAGATAAATGGCGGCAGAGCAGCTTGCGGCGGAGGCGGAAGAAACGCCCGCCACGCATTCGACCGTAAAAGCTGTGGCGAATGCTTCTCGTGGCTAAGGCGAGCCTAACCTCGGTACTCAACCAAACACCAGCCTAAGTAGTTGTGGCAAGCCTAACTTAAGGTGTGGCAGATTATGGTGGGCAACCAAACAGCCCCTTGTCTGCCTCTTGCTTCAGCTGCCTGCCGCCGCTTCAGTAACTCCAGTGTGTGGACAGAGTCGAACACGCGTAGAGAGGCATCTCCAGTGTTTGGACAGAGACGAACTCCAGTGTGTGGGAGATAAATGGCGGCAGAGCAGCTTACGGGGTGTGGGAGATAAATGGCGGGGAGCCGGGGAACCATTCGCGCGACGACGAACGGGGTGCCACCGCGATTCACCAAAGGCTTGCTGGGATTTCCCCTCGGCGATCCACCCACAGAGAAAGAAGTTCTAGGTGATTTTATCCAGGTGAGAAAATTTACTTGATTCTTTTCTTGTTCGGGTAGATATATATGTGGAGGGCTGATATGATAGTATTAGATTGCTGCTTCAGAATAGGTATTAGATTGCTTCTCGTTTTGTTTATGTTCATAGATACTAGTATTTTTGGGCTAAAACGTAGCATGAGTTGTAGTCATTGTATTTATTTCCCTGATTAGAGGTAGTCACCTTTCATGTTTCTGTCAAATTAAGAACATAGGGCTTTGATTCTGCGAGGTCAGTCCATAATGATCTCAAAGTTCGTCAATCAGTTACATGTTCTAAGTACCAAAATATAAAGTTGCAGATGATTTGTACTCAGCGTCTTAAGAGCATTTAAAAACTGCAACAAGCATCTTTAGGCAACTCACATATGATTGCAGCTTCTTTTCCTGTCCCCTTAGTTTGGGTGCTTTTAGAAGAAGAATCAGTGTAGGATCTTTTCTTTACTAAATAATTCGCTTTGTGCTCACCACGCAGCTGCTTAATATAATGAGGCATCTTGGTCTAATTGCATTCTTCTTCTTAATATAATGATTCATGGTTCTCGTGCGTGTTTTACAAAAACATTGTAGGATCTTTTCTTTAGTAAATAATTCTGCACGATTAAGACGTCTGAACTAGAGGTGCACTATGCGTCCTTTTATGTTCATGTTGTCTTTGTTCTCGACCTTTCTCAGGATACAAACCTCATTTCTGCAGTCTGATTGTAGGAAAGGGAGCCATGGACTCCACAGGCCAGTTTTACAGAAGTCCTCTGCTAGAAGAAGACAACTCCGTCCAAGAGGTTCTCTCTCTCCCTCACGGCCTCACCCCCTCAGTCCCTCCGTCCTCCCTCATCATTTTTTTTTTGAAAACATCCTCCCTCTCATCATGTGTTTGGTCCCCAGGTGCTTACAAAAGAGCTTAGTATCCTCCATGCCAGCCTGCTAGGCCAGAGAAAAGTCCTGATTTGTTTCGGAGGACCGTTTGGCCTGCATTTTCTTACTCTGAAAAATAATTACAACAACAACGACACAACAACAACATAGCCTTTCAGTCCCAAGCAAGTTGGGGTAGGCTAGAGTTCAAACCCACCAAGAGCCCCAAGTCACGTTATTTGGGTTTCATCTCCATTAAAGTGGCTAAGTTTTTACATTGGATCGTCGCACCTAACATAACCCTCCTCCTTTACCAGGGCTTGGGACCTGCTATGCTGGGACACCAAAGGCGCCTCATCATAGGCGGAGTTACTCTGAAAAATAATTAAACAACAGAATACTGGCCTGGCCTGGCTCTTTTCTCATTCTGACGCTGCCTAGGCCCAGCTTGAAATTGCTATCGGGGTTGGGCTTGAGTGTTCTCCAGGTCGTGTTTTTTCTCCTTGTGGCTTAGGTGCAGCTGGAGCATGCTTTCGGTGTAATGCTTGTTCACAGATGTGCTTTCATTTGTGCACATGTATTGATTCTAATTATTTTACACAAGCACGTCCATTACTTGCTGTAGTGTCTGTAAATCTGGACTGTTGATATGATCAGCTACGTAGCTTTTTTAGCTGCAGGATTGGAACAGTACTTCCTTGTTCTCTGTAGTTCTGTATACGTGAACAGCTTTATAATTTTGGTTGTTCAAATTTTGAAGTATGATCACTTTTATATACCACATCCAAGACTGTAAGAACATTTCTGGAGTTCATTCTTGTTTACTATAAATACTACTTAAGTAATTATAAATTACTTAGCTACATGTAAAACTATTGTGCATCCCATTGTCCTATCAGTGTGGTTGTATTCTAATTGCATCAAATGGATATAGCATTGTTTTCTGGTAACTGGCCTTTTGGTATTGTTCAACACTAAGTCATTGCATGTTTCAAGAAGGAGCTGATTATTTTAATACCAATCTTTATTGAAATATTTGCTTGGCTTAATTCTTTTGAGTCACAACTGAGGACCACAAGTAAAGAGGATTCTGAAGAAAATCTGGAAGGGGGAAGAAATAGACATGTGCTAACTCTTTTGATTCTTCTTGTTGATCATTATTTTTAAAAACTGATCCTTGGGTGTTCCCTCTTTTTTTTTTCTCAACTAATCACTGTAGCAATATATTTTCAGCGTAACCATACAAAATGGTAGTTCTGTGTTTTCTTCTTTATACATGATTAATTTGACTTCTCTTACCTTAGTTCGTGGTCCTGGGTCCTTTAAAAATTAAAATAATGTTCATTACATTGCTTTTAGCTGTGAGAACATTCTTCTCAAAATTAGATGGGTAAGACTACCATTTTGGGTTCAATTTCTGAATGCAGGATTCTGTAGAATGCACAGGTGATGGATCTGTTTGCTTCCGTGGACATCCTGCTTCCAAAAAACATACAGGAAAATGGAAAGCTTGCTCCTTAACCATATGTAAGTGTGAAAAAAGTTCCATTGTTCAATCATCCTTTGCTTTGGAAGACAAGTAGGACATGAAATGGTGAAATTTCGTTGAATTTAAAAATAGTTTTTTATGCATGTGCTCATTATTCAATACAAAATCCGACATGAAACGAAATGCACTGTTGCAGTTTGTTCATTCTGCTCGTACCTGGCCATTTCTTCAATTTCAAAAAACCTAGTGAGTTATCTCACAAAAGTGCTACATGAAACAAATGTGGCTGCTGCAAGAAATGTTTCAACTTGGCAAGGCACTAGTTTCCTTGTACCTCTGATTGGAGCGTTTATAGCTGATTCATATCTGGGGAAGTACTGGACGGCTCTGATCTTCTTCACAATCTTCAATACTGTAAGTGCTAAAAGTATCCATGTTATAATTGGGCACATGTGCAATAGGATAAGATTCTTCCTTTGAAAAAAACCCCACTTCAGAGAGATCCAAAGTATGCAGAAGAGTTGAAACCTTATTTTGGTGAAACAACATAGTTGTATTTTAATGGATGCATGATAAAACCAATCTGGCTTCCCAAAGTAGACTTCTCGTTACTTGCCTGTTGTGATATACATGTCCATTCGACACTTGAATGAACTTAACATGCTTTCTTTTTTTCCCTTTTGATTGACATCTTTTTCCTATTCTGTTGATTTATTTAGGGAATGATGATGTTGGTCCTGTCAGCAACATTTCCATTGATCTCTACTGAACCACATGTTTGGCCTGCTTGGACATATTCAGTCTCATCTCAGCACATCATATTCTTTTTTGGCCTGTATATGGTTGCTATAGGGTATGGTGGACAGAACCCCTGTGTTGCATCCTTCGGTGCTGATCAATTTGATGATACTGATGATGAGGAGAGAACAAAAAAGAGCTCTTTCTTCAATTGGCACCATTTCGCAATCAATGCTGGTGCACTGATCTCAGGGACTATTATCGTGTGGGTCCAAGACCATGAAGGTTGGCTCTGGGGTTTTGCCATACCTGCACTGTTTCTCATTTTTGGTGTGGGTAGTTTCATCTTGGGCTCTAGTGTGTACAGATTTCAGAAACCTGGAGGTAGCCCTTTTGCAAGAGTGTGTCAAGTTATTGTTGCGGCTACTCGCAACTTTGATAAGGTCTTGCCAAGCGATTGTTCACTTCTTTATGAGACTCCAGGGCAAGGTTCAGCAATTGAAGGAAGCCGGAAATTGGTGCATACAACTGGATTTGAGTAATATTTTGTTCTGAGTTTTTTTCCTTAACCTTATATGATCCATTTATTTACGTTTGCATTTCCATATAAGTTTAGATGATTAGTTTATTTTGCAGATAATACTTTCTTATATCATGTATAAATAGCATGTGAAACCCTACAGAAAAAATATTCTTGCACGCTGGATGAAATTCTAGAATCTAGAGTAGTAAAAATGGATGTATTGTAATTTGTACATAAACCATTTGCCATTTCTTTTATTTGTTTGTGCCATATGAGCAGTGATTTGAGTTATGTTTAATTTGATAGAGCTTGGTCCGCCTTTGCTTCAATCGATACTTCAATTCTTATATGACTAATTTTTGTATGGGATTCCACGCAATTCCACTTTACTAGTTCTGAAGTGTTAATTTAGGTCGGCTAAAAATTGCTTCAGGAACTGGTATTTATTGACACATGGCTAGGATATGCAAAATTTGAAATCTTGTTTTTATTGGATGACCTTAAATGTTAATGCTGACATGTTTGGTTTATGATTATGTTGAAATTCATGGAGCACAACCATAGATCGCAATGAATCACATAAGTTAAAAATTATAAGAGCTATAGAAATGTATTCTTAATATCATCTCCAAAGTAATGTTGCCTGTGATATCTTTAGTTCTGTTGATGATTAATACAATTTTAAATTCTCATGCACTTTGATTTGCTCAATAGGAACCCTGCATTCTTACTAAATCTAAGCATTTAGAGAAGTTAAAATGCACTAATGGTATGGCCAATTGTTTTTCTTCAGTTAGTATTAGTAAGGTAATATTGTTCCGTTTCTCAGGTTTTTTGATAAAGCTGCAATTGTGACATCCGTTGGTTGTGAATCTGTTGGCCGGCTTAATGCGTGGAGAGTCTGTACTGTCACTCAAGTAGAGGAGTTCAAAATTTTGATCAGGATGCTCCCTATTTGGGCTACAATGGTTTTATTTGCTACAGTTCTGGCACAGATGTCTTCAACATTTATAGAACAAGGGATGGTCATGGGCAGACACGTTGGCCCTTTGGAAATACCTGCAGCATCATTCCAATCTGTAGATATCATCACTGTTCTTGCCCTAGTTCCGATCTATGAAAAAATCCTTGTTCCAGTGTTCAGAAAATTCACTGGCATGGCTAAGGGCATTACCCCTCTGCAACGCTGTGGGACCGGTTTATTTTTATCCACACTCTCAATGGTGTCAGCAGCATTGGTGGAGGGCAATCGGTTGCAGACTGTACAAGACAGAGGCTTGGTGGGTCAGAATGTGGCTGCGCCAATGAGCATCTTGTGGCAAGGACCCCAGTACTTTCTGATCGGTGCTGGTGAGGTGTTCTCACTAATTGGGTTAAACGAGTTTTTCTACGAGGAGTCGCCTGATGCCATGAGAAGCTTGTGTCTAGCATTCTCACTTGCTAACATCTCGGCTGGACATTACCTTAATTCATTCATCATTTCTCTTGTTCCTGTGTTCACGGCCAGAGGAGACAGCCCAGGGTGGATACCTGATAACTTGAACGAAGGGCATTTGGATCGATTCTTCTGGATGATGGCTGGTCTGTGTTTCTTGAATCTGTTAGCCTTTGTATTCTGTGCAATGCGGTACAAATGTAAGAAGGCGTACTGAGCATAAGTATATAGGTTGTGTTTAATTTGCACTCTGCGCAATGAGTTTGTTGTAACGATTTTAAGACATTCAGATTTGAGAGCGCGAAGTGCCAGTTTGGTAAACGAGGAAATCTTTTCCCATTGAAAACCCAATTTCAGTACAAACCATGTTCACCATTAGATTATGCTAGAGCAATAAATAGAGAATATGTCGTACTGCAATGTCAAGTCGGAATCGTGCGATGAAGGCAACCGGCTTTTGCACTTGAGATTTGCCAGCACTGAGCCTATAGGCGGCAAAACCTCAAGTGATGCTTCGGATTTGGATTGGATGTGTTCTAGAGCCGACCCCAGTCTGTTGAAGCACCTGAATTCCTTGCGTGCAAGCTGTTGATGAGACTGGGAAGTACTGTAACATTATGTTTTATTGCGTGCAACTATGGATACATGAGACACATTCATACGCTACCTACGGATATCGGAAGTACTGTAATTCCTTGCGTGCAATTTGGATTGGTTTTCTTATTCGTCCGGTTCACTTTAGCCGTGGAACAGTATTTTTCTCTCACAATATTTCAGCATAAGCATCAGCATAAATCAAATTTCAGCATAAGCGAACAGGGTGATTATGTTTTATAAATATATTTTGTAATAAAGTTGTGTTTTGGAGACTAGACCAGAAACTATTTACTTTAGGGTAAATATTTTTTTTCCGACCTCCAAGCTTCATGACAATCCGATTTTCAATCCTAAACACAAAATCGATTAGCGGACACTCTTCAATTATCAAAACAGATAAATTTGGTCGACTAGTTTTATAGATGGTTTTCTATGTTCTAAAATAATAAAAATCTATTTTGATCTCAAAAATTTATAACTAATTTATTTTCACTCAGAAAATATGAAACTAGTACTAATGTTTTTTTTTCCCTAAAAATGTTATCTAGCTATTTATGATGCATATATAGTTATTGGGAACTGGCCTATTTTTGTTCTTATTGCTTGTAGTCGTGCTCATTATTTGTTTAAAATAAATAAGATCTAAATAAGTCTAAATAGGCACCAATATATAGATAACATTTCTTGAAGAAACTTGGAAGTAATTTTATATTCGTTTTTCGATGGTGCAGATGGTGATGACGCCATACATTCTGACGCCCATTGTTTTACTCGCTATTCTGACGACATACGATTTTGATGGCATACTACTCTAACGCTCATTATTTCCGATGGCGTCAGAATAGTGAGGACGTCATACTATATTTGATATCGTAAGTAGGAATGAAAATGAGACGGATATTTCTTGATATCCGTCCATCCTGAAGGGTCAAACCACTTATTACACTCAAGGAATTAGGTGCTTCAACTTTATTACAAAATATTTATAAAACATGATAAGACAACCTAAGAATTGCACTTGTTACTAGGAGTATATCCTTAGATTATTTATGCAGAAATATTGGCACACTTAGGTACTGTTTGGATACAAAGTATTTTTAGAATTTTAGAAAAATACTATAATTTTGTGACATGCTTTGGTTTTAGAGTGTCATGAAGTGTTTGGATACAAGGCTTATGATTTTGAATACTATGATATTATTAAAATTGTAGTCTTTTTGAAGTTTTTTAAAACTCCATTGTAGACATCTTTTTTTCTAAACCATAATTTTGCACACCAATATGTTCTAAAACTGTAGTTTCTTGATACCACAAATTTTAATACTAAATATCCAAACAAGGCCTTATCTGCAAAAATGCAAAATTACCCCCCTAATGGTTAGCATACAGAACTAGCGAATTGCACACAGCTTCACGTGAAAGTTAAATCAACCATTTGGAAAGTATTTAACACTTTTGCAATTACGTAGTTTGAGGAGGATGTGGATGTAATATCGCCAACGAGTTATTCCCAAAGTTTCACCAACCCGTTCGTTTGGCTATGACTTATTATAAATAATCTTAAATTTCTAGTCAAAATAGTATCTTTCTCTCACACAAACCAATCAATCATACTTCTCCACGAACCAGCAACTATACAAAAACAGCCGATCAGTATTAATATTAGTTGCAGCAGCATCAATTGCCGAAGAAGCAACCACTGATCACCCTTCAAGGCTCGAAGCCTTCCCTTACTCCTGGAGAGAGAAGCCTCCACGGCTTCAGCAGCTGCATCCATGGAGTCGTCGTTGGAGGAGGAGCGGCGGCAGAACCTGCTGGTGCGCGCGACGGAGCCGGAGGTACTTCACCACTATTTCTGAATGGAGATTTTGTTCCTTTTCCTGAACTATTTTCTAATCCCCTTTAGCTTCTTATTTTGGTTAAGTCCCGCTTGATTGCAAATGCTTAAATTGGTCAGAATCGGAAGAGAAAGGAGGAGGAAACTACACTTCGATTGCTCAGTTCCTGGGATTCTTGGGATCGCGTGGACCTTTGAATTTATTAGCGTGTGCCTCTGTTTGCTGGATTGCATATTCAATAGTCACGTGGAAGGAAAATACCAATGGAAAAGGGGGGCACTGAACAAATGAAAGATAAATAGGATATATCTTGGAATAATGGATTGGATGTAGTAGGTTGCTACACGCAACAGTTTGAGGACTATAGGCCGATTGACTTGTAAAAGTTACTTGTGGAATGCTCCCAAAAATTCTTTTTTTGCTCTTAAAAAAGTACTTATGGAAGTGAACCAAATCGGTTTTCTTGAAATTTATTTATTTTTCATTACTACAAGATACACTGATGTTGCCTTGATTGAGAGCTTTGATGTCTAATTTGATTGGTAGTGGGTAACTTTTCTGAAGACTTGATTGAAACAGTTGGAGTGGAATGGGTTACACGTGTTTGACTGAAACGTGAATGGTTTAGACCCGTTCATCTATTCTTGTCATAGTCATTTAGGTTACGGGTTACTCAACTTCTAATCCACCCTCTGCAAAAGAAAACCTTTACTTTTTCGATCAAAATATTGTTTTTTGAAGAATTAGAAAAATCGTTCAGTATACTATTTCTTGTTAGTAGTAATTATACAGCCAGTATTCAACTGTGGAATAGTTCCCTACTAGTTTATGCTCTTAGAAAAATAAAGTTTAGCTGTAACGAACTTTAGGAACAGGAAAAGAGGATATCTGCTATGCTCAGCTGTTCAATGTGTCGATTAATATTCGAAGGCAGTTACCAACCTAACAATGGACCAAACTTTTTTTGTTTTTTTCTTTGGACCAATAACAATAAAAGTTCCTTCACCACTTTTGTTGAAAAAAAAATACTTACATAAGTGAGATTAGATGAACAAAGATGGGAACTGATTTTTTTCTGAAAGGTCAGGGAACTGAAATTTAGATAATAGATTTAGCATTATTGCTAAAATATTCCAGGTGAGGCCATAGCAATTGTCCTGGACATGTGAGGTTTTTTACCTTGTGGGTACTCCCTCCGTCCCAAAATAAATCAATTCCTAGAATCACCTAGTCAAATTATCTTAGGTTTGACCAACTTTATAGGAAAGAGTAACAACATCTATGACACCACATAAATACATGAGTAAAATGCACCGGAGGTCCATTAACTTTTAAGGAGGTGTCATCTAGGTCCATGAACTTTTAAGTATCTAGTGATACTAATTTAGTTTCATAAATATTGGTGCTCTTTTCTATAAATTTGGTCAGATCTAGAAGTTGATTTATTTTGGATGGAGGGAGTATATAAAGAGGTCTAAGCTCTCCAATCATGTTGGAACATTCATTTTGAAGTAATGATGATTTGTTCTTTCTAGTTCTAGTTTATATTCATGTTGTCTTTCTAAAACTACTCTTGGAGGATATCTTGCCATTTGATAAGAGATGTTTGTCCTCGTTTTTCCTGGAGTAGTTCTCCTAAAATGCCACAGTGCTGGAATTATCTACTAATGAAGTAATGATCAATTAACGAAGTGCACATTGAGCTTTTTTCGGTGGGGTTGAGAAGTGTATATGAACACTGTATGGTGATCACAGAGTCATGTACACCTACCATTGAAAGCATCTTGTGTTGATCCTGAGAAATGACATACTCCTTACATTCTCTGTTCAACATCATGTAAAACTGGTTTAGGATTGATCATAGTTGGCAGGTATGAAAGATACAAGATTTATGCCTGTATCATTAAATAGAATGCCACTTCCTACAAATTCTATCGACTTTTTTTTCCTGTTGTTTCTTTCAATAGTTTTGTGTTCTATGTGCCCTTTACTTTTCTTATGATTTTGATGATGTTATAGGAAGCACCTGCCTGTTGAATGGTTTGCAGATGAATTATAAACAATTTTACATTGTGGACAGGATCTTGCCGGGCACACAGGTGATGGGTCAGTTGACTTTAGAGGTTTTCCTATTTTAAAGCATAACACAGGGAACTGGAGAGCATGTTCATTGATTCTTGGTAAGAATTCCGTCAGAGCTTTCCGCTGAGAAATAACATGAACATATTTTTTTTTTCTTGAATGAAAATCAGTGGAATCATGTCACTGTAAACTTCTTTATGGAATCATAGGTCCAACTGACTTCTTAGTTTTTAGCACATGTAACTGATTTAAGTGGAAACCTTTGTTCACATTTTTGAACTTAAGAGTGTTTGTAAATCTATGATTCTTTGATGTGCTAAACATCAGAAACATAAGTTTCTCATACTTAGATCTAATATCATGTCCAATTGGAAATTGCCTTTCTGTTATATGATAGGAACTGAAGTACGTGAACGCTTGGCCTACTATGGAATCTCAAAAAGTTTGGTCACCTACCTTTCAAAAAGGCTACATGAAGGAAATGTCTCTGCTGCGAGGAACTTCACAACCTGGCAAGGAACTTGTTATCTTACACCACTTATTGGAGCAACCCTAGCAGATTCGTACTGGGGAAAGTACAGGACAATTGCTGTTTTCTCCACTATTTACTTTCTTGTAAGACACATATGTGCATTTATCTCAAGAAACTCGTAGTTGTGCCTTAGTGTCATGTTAATGTATTAATTTTTTTAGGGATTTTTAGGGAAGTTAATGTATTAAGTGCCCTAAAATAGTAGTATGTTGTTCTGCATTGGTATTTACTCATGGTTGAGAATTAAAGAAAGATTGGATAGTTTCGTTCAAAAAAAAAGAAAGATTGGATAGATGTTCACATATAGCTTTTCAGCTATGACATAAGTAACTTCTTAATTGTTATGAGTATTTAGTGGCATGATAGTTCGTTGAAAACATGCATGATGCGTCAATTGCAGACCTACTTGTCTTTCTCTACCTGTGAATTATGAATCTTTTATCCTGCTTAAGCACTCATTCCTGCAGATAGTCTGTGCTAAGTGCTAACGACTTCTTAATGTGCATTTAATGAAGGGGATGGCGGCATTGACACTTTCAGCATCAGTTCCTTCTTTCCAGCCCCCTCAATGTGTTGGGTCTATTTGTCCACAACCGACCTTACCTCAGTATCTTTTATACTTTGTTGGACTATACATGATTGCTTTGGGAGCTGGTGGTATAAAGCCATGTGTTTCATCCTTTGGGGCTGACCAATTTGATGATACTGATCCAGTTGAGAAAACAAAGAAAGGTGCTTTCTTCAATTGGTTTTATTTCTGCATAAATATTGGTTCTTTGATCTCTGGCACAGTTCTTATTTGGGTACAAGAGAATTATGGATATGGCATTGGATTTGGCATCCCTACTTTTTTCATTGCCTTGGCTATTGCAAGCTTTTTTATAGGTTCAGAAATATATAGATTTCAGATACCGGGAGGAAGCCCACTTACAAGAGCATTTCAGGTAGTTGTGGCAGCCACTCACAAGCGAAAAGCGGATTTGCCAGTTGATAGTTCTCTTCTCTATGAGCTAGATGGTAAGACTTCTGCTATTGAGGGGAGTCGTAAGCTGGAGCACAGTAGTGAATTCAGGTACTTTTCTTGGTTATCAGTGACAATTATTTTCCCTGTAAGATATATCCTTTTAGGCAAAGAAGGAGAAAAGCATTAAGAAGTTGTGGTTTAGATTACATATTTGGGGAAAACATATATTCAAAGATAAAAGTTTACTAAAATGTATCAAATACAGATTTTCATTTATACTGCACTTTTGTTCTGACGTTGCATGCTTTTAAGCTTGTGTCTTGGAACGTCCTGGACACAGCAACCTTTTTCAGAACTATGAAAGGTAAGCATACACAGGATTTTTGTACATAAGCAGAGATTCGCATACTGTCCCAGTTGACACGTTCTCTTTCCTGAACAGTTTCCTTGACAAAGCTGCAGTCATTTTGTGGAATGAACGTGATGGTTCTCGCAATCCATGGAGACTTTGCACAGTCACACAAGTTGAAGAGCTTAAAATATTACTGAGGATGTTTCCAATCTGGGCAACAGGAATTGTGTTCTTCACCGTATGTGCTCAAAACTCATCGATGTTCATAGAACAGGGGATGGCCCTCGACAACCAAATTGGTCCTTTCAAGATTCCAGCAGCAACTGTCATCTCTAGATGTTATCAGTGTTGTTGTTTGGGTTCCAATTTATGAGAGGTTAGTTGTGCCCATAGCCAGGAGATTCAGTGGAAAAGAGAGAGGTTTCTCAGAACTTCAACGGATGGGAATTGGTCTATTTGTGTCTACAGTCGCAGTGGCAGTTGCAGCATTAGTCGAGATCAAGCGTCTGCAGGTTGCAAGAGCAGAGGATCTGGTTCATCAGAAGGTACCTGTTCCTATGAGCATCCTTTGGCAAGCACCTCAGTACTTGCTGGTTGGCGTGGGCGAGGTGTTCACATCAATTGGTCAAGCTGAGTTTTTCTACAATCAGTCACCAGACGCAATGAGAAGCCTATGCTCAGCTTTCGCTCTTGTTACTGTGTCACTTGGAAGTTATCTCAGCTCATTCATCTTGACCCTGGTGTCATTTTTCACAACTCGAAATGGGCAACTGGGGTGGATCCCTGATAACTTAAACGAAGGCCATCTTGACCGTTTTTTCTGGCTGATAGCCGGTCTCAGCTCTCTAAATTTCCTTGTTTTTATATATTACGCTCAACAATACAAGTGCAAGAGCGCTTCTGTTGCTTAAAGTTCCGGGTTTCCTTTTCCTCTTTGCAATTTATTTGTACAGCAAAGCTCTATGTACAATTTGTTTATGCTGAAATACTTCATCATCTTTTACTGGATGCAACATTACTTGGATAATAATGGAAACATAATGCATCATTTTTCCCCATAGCCATTTTTCCCTGAGGCTGTGTAGTGGAGGCATATGTACTTAACTAACGTACTTTGTTTCGATCATTCCATTACGGATCTGTTGATGTACTCCCTCCCTTTCAAATTGTAAGTTGCTTTGACTTTTCTAGATATTTTTTATTTGTATTTAGACATAGCATAAACTGTATTAAAAAACTTAAAACGACTTACGTTCCAAATTGTACCCTATTGAAACAGCTTCCAGGATTTCTGTGCTAATGCTTGTGGAACGCCGCCTATGCCAGATATCAAATTTAGGGGTGTCTATAAAACTATCTTAGAAGCCGTTTCAATAGTAACCATCTTATATACTAACGAATTGGAGGCTAAAAGAACCTTCATGTTAATCCTTAGGAGATGCTCTATGAAAAAAAGATAAATTATACACTTCCATCGATAGATTTAAAGTAAGCATAATGCTATGCATCACTCTATAAAGAAATTAGACATTCAAACATTGGATAAATAATTATTTTAATAGTTTATCGAGCGTGAAATTTTTCCCCATAACATTGATAATCACTTTAAATTATATTATAATACTCAACAATGATAACAAATTTTGTAAATTATTAGTTTAACTAAATTTATATATTTTAACTGAAATATTATGTCAAATTCATACATGTAATTTAATTTTAAGCACCGTATACACATGTAATTCTTTGCTATAACACAACATCTTGAGTGCCGTAGCACCGGCTGAAACGACGGTTTATACCATTGTAGAGTAAGGCTATAGTTTAGGACCTATAATCTTTTTTAATAAAATACAAAAGGAAATATTGAATTAAAACTACAATGAGCGCTTGTGTTTCAACTCAACAAGTGATACAAAATTTACGACACCTAATATTATTGAAAGTTGAAAGTTAAAATATAGTTTCATAATGTCACATAAAGGGATACAACAAGGGCTTATTTAATTTAAGTTTATGTTTCAACTAAATTTCATATTGAAGACCCAAATAGGTGTAATGCAAATGATGACAACACATATCTTAATATTATTACTAATTGGAGGCCCATGTTAATACGTACAAGATGTGTTAGAAAAAACATAAATCCTAAAAATTATTAAAAATCAGAAAGATATGACTATCAACTTGGTAGACTCCTATCACCTCACTTTAAAGTTTACCATCGATCTTGAGTGACGTTCTATTGGAGTACTTAAAGTATAGTCCATGTTCTAAAATCATTATTTTTATTAAAATACAAAAAAGAGAATTAATAAAAGATACAACAAGCACACGGCTTTTAACTTAAACTTGATGATAAGAAGTCTGTAGCAACTTGAAAATCAAAATAGATTTATACGTCATGAGACATGTGCTGCAATAAGAACCATCATACCTTAAGGTAATATTTGAACTAAATGCGGATTGAAGATATTAGATGTGTCATGTAAAAAGGAAAAATGATAGATATGGACGAAAAAATGAGTAGAAAGTAATTGTTAAGTTTATCATTGTTAGATAGAGATTACATAATAGCTATAAACGTATTGCCTCAGAAAATGAATAAAGAGAAAACCATGCAAATTAATTACTATAAGTAATTCTCTGCATGGGTTGAAGGCCTACCCTAGTGTGTATGCTAATTGCTATGGTAGAGATCTAATTCAGTTAGTTCTATAGCAGAGTCAAATTTAGTAAGAGGTGGGAACATTAAAACCGATTCAAAAAATTATTTTGTCTGTTCAAAAACAAATCTGAAATTTGGCACATCCATAGTGCATATAAATATGTACTCACATGCAAAAGTTGAGTTACAAACTCGCCTAAAATTATTTTGTCTGCTCAAAAAAAATCTGAAATTTGGCACATCCATAGTGCATATAAATATGTACTCATATGCAAAAGTTGAGATGCAAACTCGCCTTTGAAATTTTAGGTCTAGATTTTGTCTTATAGTGCATATACATCTAAAATTTATTATTTTTGTATGAAAATTTCTAGTTTAAGTTTGTATCTCAACTTTTGCACATAAGTATACATTTGTATGAACTGTGGATATACCAAATTTCATTTTTTTAGAATGATCAAAATATGTTGTTTGAATTAATTTTCATGTTTTCACCTAGTATGTGGTTTCAACCACATATTTTCACGAATAAACGGGCCTTCAGTGAACACTTCAAGGGTGTGGAAAGGACGATTTATCTGCCATCCTACGATATGGGCGAGATACCAGTAATGCGATTGAAAGTGAGATTGCAGATATCAGAGTCATGTTGGCTTGACTACCAAACCAATATGAAAAGGGATAACCCAATTTTGTGGCAGAAAGGAAAGTGACCCTAGGGTATGATTAGTTGTCTCAATTTTTTCGGGCTAGGTCCATGAGATGTGACTTATGCGTGTTTGGTTTGCTGCTCCGGCACTTTTACTTTTTAGCCTTTTTTTTAAGTTTTTTTATAAATACGTTTCTGAAGGAAAGATTTTAGAATCTAGACCCTTAACATGTCTCGGCGTCAGCGTCCCTAACGTCGAGATCTTGAGCTCGACACTGACGTGACGCTGATTTGATAGATAGCTCGGCGTCATAGACGTTGACGCCGAGCATCACACGCACTGCACGTTGCCTTTGGCAGCTCTCACGTTACCGCACCAGAAAACTAACTGGCCGACCTGTACTAAAAATCTAACGGTGACGGCAGAGACGTAGGAACGCAGCGCAGTGCAGCTCAGCGCAGACAGCGACCTGGCGTGCGGGTGAGCGCTGCGCACACTCACTCACCCGGACAAAAGCAGCCCCGACGGCGACGTGGGGGCGTCGTGATCGTGGGACGAGTGGAAGAGAAATCCCGGCGGTGTCTCGGTGGCACAGGAGTGCACGCAACTCGCTCCGATCCTGATCCTCCTGTAGCTGTCACTGTGGGTGTTACACTGCTACTACCTGTGCATACCAGACCAGTCAGTGTAGCAAACACTGCTCACTGCTGTGCGGTTAATTCTTATCTTCGGAACTCTATCTGAACTCCAAGAGACGAGATTAAGACCAAATTAATAACAAATTTTGAGAAAATCTCTTGAAAAAGCAGAAACCTAGGCTCAATTGGCTGAATTGGTTGAAAAACACTGTTCTAACTGAATTGTTGTGAGAGAAAAACACGATTCCTGTTGAAAAAACCAGCTGAATAGTACGGATTATAAGATAAGCCGGCCCTAGTTTATTGCTAGCAATAGATGAAAATAGTAAATTCTTCCTCTGTTTTATTATAATAACTTTTAGGTGGATGAAATTGTATGACTTGAAAAGTTATCCATATGGTTCCCAAAACAACAAAAAAAATAGTTATCCATATGCACTAGCAGGAACCTCTAGCAACCACTGGAAAGGAACTGCCGAAAAAGAGGTTTCCGGACCAGGACCTCTTGGTTATACGGCTATACTCGTTTATTACTTGGTAATAAATGTAAAAATGCGAACTATATATCTCAAATCAGTTCCAGTTTCATGATATGGAATTATGAAACCTCACCTTCCCCGTTGTATCTTTTTCAAAGGATGTAAGCACAGTTCCTTTAACAAAGGTGACCCCTTTTGAGGTGCAGTAGTTTTCATAAAATTCTGCAATTTTTGGTGTAAATAGACGACCCACTGCAGAAACCAATCAAGTTCATAATTAGACCAGCAGGAGAGGTATTAAAGCATGTTGGAAGCCCTGACACAAATAGGTGAAATTTTGTTTAGGTGATGAAAGAAACTAGCCAACTACTTACCGCCGCGTCGACGTCCCTCTTCTCGAACCTCGCAACTCATTCATGCACGCACGGGCACGGCCGCACGTCACGTCGCTGTCTATGCTACACTGCACTACACTGTGCTCCCACGTCGCTGTACACGTCACTACTGGCCAGTCGGTTTTTTTGTGCGGCAACGTGGGAGCTGCCAAAGACAACGTGCAGTACGCGTGATGAGCCAGTGATGAGAGCTCGACACCAACGTCTACGGCGCCGAGCTCGGCGCCATCTACCAAATCAGCGCCACGTCAGCGTCGGATTCTCAAATCTTTCCTCTAGAGACGTATTTGTGAAAAACTTTTAAAAAAAGACTAAAAAGTAAAAAAAATCGGGCTCCAGCACTTAGAGCCTGGATCATCGGGTGCAAAAAGCGTCCTCCAACTTGGCTTTGGGGACACGAGGATTGTAGCTGTTTCTTTGTCAGGCTCACGGGATACGAATAATTAGCCATCTAGTAATATTATTAATGTATTATTAGCACATATAATGATATTAATATATTTCAATTAATATTAAGGAGTAATAAGATAAATTAAGAGTTATAAGGTAATAGTTGTATATAATAAACATCAAGGGTTTTCAATTTCAGTATTGTAAAAATTTCGGCCACCACCGAAACTACCGAATTTCGTGAAATTTGACCGAAATTTCGGCGAAATTTTTTTAGAGACTAACACATGAAGTATGCTTTTTCTAAAAAAAACATTTAAATCTAAACAAATATTAGTATGATTTATGACTACACATCTATTGAATACAAAAATATGTAATATAAACAATAAAAATTTGAGTCTAAAGTTATATAACACATGTATTAGTGTATTACAAAATTTCGGATTTTTCTTTCGGCCACCACCGAAATTATCGAATTTCGCGAAATTTCGTCGAAAATTTGAACCCTGTAAACATCATGTCATCATGATGGTGATTGTTTATATATTTTTTTTTATCTCATGTAACCTATTTTTATGTGAGCAAACAAACAGTTTCTTAGGACAATCTGACTCCAGGCAACCAAACGCCACGTTCTTGCATGCACTGACCCTGCCAGACTGGCTACCAGGAGCCTGTAGAATTTTTTTAACCCTTTTTTTAAATTATTTTTAAATCTAACACTGTTTATTTTTTTTAAATCTAACACTTTTGGCCACACCTATTCGCATGGCGCGGCGAAATCACGTTGCTGCGCCATGCATGGGGCGCGGTAGGAGCGATGATGTGGCAGCAACTAGGGCCGCTGAACGCTGACGTGGCCGGGGCTGCTGCGCCGCGGATCTGGGCGCGTCAGTGCCGTGCCCAGATCCGCGGCGTAGCAGCCCCGACCACGTCAGCGTTTAGCGGCCCTGGTCACTGCCACGTCATCGCTCCTACCACGTCCCATGCATGACGCGACAACGTGATTTCGCCGCGCCATGTGAATAGGCGTGGCCAAAATTGTTAGATTTAAAAAAAATTAAATAGTGTCTGTTGGGTACCTTAGAACGGGGTACCCCAAGCAAACATCAAATGGGTCGCTAAAGTTCCATCTAAAAAGTAAAGCTAGAAGGTAAGCCGTGGGCCCCTCACCTGCCACGACCGGGCCCACTGGCTCCTCCTCCTCCTCGCTTCGAGCCTCGAGCAGGAGGTCTCGGCATCCTGACATGAACCCCGCCTCGCGCGAGGCTCCCCAGGGAAGGCCTCGGCAGGGAGCGCCGTCTCCGCCTCGCCCGAGGCTCTCCACGGAAGGTCTCGGCAAGGAGCCCATTCTTCGTCTCGCGCGAGGCCTCATTCTCTGTATCGCTCGAGGCCGGGTCGTCAGCAGCCCATCACCCCCTGCCTCGACCGACCCTCCAGACAGCGCGTCATGTCTCATTAATGCTTCAACCACTCCTGCAATCTCAGTCGGACGATGGCTCAATGCCACGGAATGGCCGACGGGACCTGAGGTCGCATCAGTGCCATACCGGCCGGGACAGGGCATGGTGGGGATTACCGACCACTGTGTCCTAACGCTGTACCCACGATCAGCGCCATACCGGCTAGGACAGGGTACGGCGGGGATTACCGGCCACTGTGTCCTAACGCTGTGCCCACGATCAGCCGTCCACTAGAGGCCTCGACACTACACACCAAGGTCTCGGCTATCTTGGGGTTCGTGCCTGCCGAGACCCTCCACTGCGATGCGGCCTCGGCGCTGACCAAGCCTCGGCCTCACGCACAGTCCGTCCATAGTGGTCTGCACGTCCGTCGCCACACCCACTCCGAGGCTGTCCCGAGGGCTCCCACGACGCACAGGATCAGATGGGACGGCCACGCCGCCCCTAGTGCTCCCAAGGATCGGACCACTCCGATGACCACGCCGCCACAGGAACTAGACCATAGGGCTCGGACACGCCGCCCCTGTTGGTACGACGCCGCATAGTAATACATGTACTGTCCTTGTCCTCTCTTCAACTATAAAAGGAGAGGACTTGGGCCATTTAGAGAGGAGGAGAACACCTCGTAACACACACATACACGCGCACATCCCTGCCGCCTGAGAGCAACAGCCTCAAGCGGCCCGCACGACACCCTACCGAGACCTAGGACCAGCTCCCTCTCTCCCTTAGCTTGTAACCCCCTACTACGAGCACTTCGGTGCAAGGAATACAAGATCGACCTCTCAGACTGGACTGTAGGGCCTCGATTGCCTGAACCAGTATAAACCTTTGTGTCTCTTTGCATCACCATCCGGAATCAGGAGCACTGCAGAACAAATTCACTGGTTGGTTGAGGACCCCCTGGTCCGAAACACCGATAGTTGGCACGCTAGGTAAGGGGCTCTGCGTGTCCATTTCGTCATCCTAGCAGGTTCCGATGGCAGACCCCGTACGACCATTGCGTCTCGGCACCGTGGTTTGGTTCGGGAGCCTAGAGTTCATGTCTCTAGGGCATGAGTACGACATGGTACTCCTCACTCCTCGAGCCCCACCGCCCGACGATGAAGTTACGCACCGGTAGCCCTAGGCGCTAGGTGGCGCCCGGGCGGCCGCTCTCGCCGCGCTCGCCAGGCACGACGCGAGCAAGGCCACCCCGACGCTACACGAATCCGGGGCGGCACGCCACCCCTCCGCCGATATCCTACGACCAGCTGTTGGCACAGGGTCCCTGGCTGGGGATCTGTCTAGCCTGAGCTTGGACAAAGGAAAGTCGCCTGTGACACGCAGGCGATGCCCAGTCGTGCAAGCTCCGCTCCACCACTCCCTGAAGAACCGACCCCGGTGGGGCAGAATCTGGCGACGGCACCATCCCCATACCCCTTTGGGTTGAGAAATGCCACCGCCTCTTATGCCTACGCTTACACTGCCAGCTCACGAGCATCCCTCGGAACGCCACCAGCGCTTTGCTCTCGACCTGAGCATCCACGCCGACTCCTCGGATGAGAACGAGGCATGGCCCGAAGTGGATTTCTCCGACTCAACGACCCTAGGGCTTTGCGCCAGTTCTTGGCCGCAAGCGACTACTGCTTCGGCTACTCTGACTCCGACGACGAAGGCACCTACGACCCCACTCAGTGAGTGTTTTCACGTCGGGCTCGGGATGCCGAGGACGGGCGAAAGAGGACGAGGGGGCAGGTGGCCGTTCCTTGCTTCGCCCAGGCGCGGGCACCGTCACACCTCCACGCGCTGTCCTACCGGCCGCACGAAATGAGAACGTCGCTCTTGCGCGACCTCAGCGCCCAGACATAGAACAGCTCCGTGAGCTCCTAGGCCAAGGTCGAACAAGACCAACTCCTTCTGCAGCAGCTTCGAGACTCTCTCGAACAGGAACAGCGAGGTCGCGGTGAAGGCGGGGGAGCCCGATGGAGGGCCTACGATGTGCATCACCGCATCCATGATGACGAAGGGAGTGAGCAACCCCTAGTCTTCAATCGCGCTAGCCAGAACATCGCGGCTGTGGCAATGCTGGTCCGCGCAATGCCCGAGCCTTCTACCACGGAGGGGCGGCGGGTCCGCGGCGAGCTCTGGGATCTCCTAGAGACCGCCATGGTTCAGCAGGCTAAGAGTTCCGCCTCCCGATGACACTGGGGCGCCTCAAACCTGCCCATGGCACCGCCTTGGCAGGATAGGGAAGCCCCAGCTCATCCCGAGCCCGATCGAGCGCCGATAGCCCACAGGCCCCCCGTGCTTCTGGACTGCCTCGGCAATCGATGTGAGGTACAGGGAGACCATGAGGTGGTCAGCAGGCGATGACGCCATGACAACGAGGGGCCCGCTCGGGGCTACCACCCACACCGAGGCGGTCGCTACAACAGCGGGGAGGACTGCAGTCCTTCCCCTGAACCGCCAGGCCCTCGAGTCTTCAGCAGGGCCATCCGCGCTGCTCTTTTCCTCGCCTGGTTTCGGCAACCAGCCAATCTCGTGAAGTATAGTGGCGAGACCAACCCTGAACTCTAGCTTGCCGATTACCGCCTAGCCTGCCAGCTAGGCGGCGCGGACGATGACCTGCTCATCATCTGCAACCTCCCCTTGCTCTTGTCAGACTCAGCGCGAGCCTGGCTCGAGCACCTTCCTCCCTCGCAAATCCACGACTGGCGCGACTTGGTTAGAGTCTTCGTCGGGAACTTCCAGGGCACATACGTGCGCCCTGGGAACTCCTAGGATCTTAAGAGCTGTCGCCAGAAGCCAGACGAGTCTCTCTGAGACTTCATCCGGTGCTTCTCCAAACAGTGCACCGAGTTGCCCAGTGTCGGCGACTCGGAGATCGTCCAGGCTTTCCTCTCTAGCACCACTTGTTGGGACTTGGTTCGAGAGTTAGGTTGGAACGTGCCGCGCTCTACTGCCGTGCTCTCAACATCGCCACCAGCTTCACCTCAGGTAAGAGGTTGTTGGAGCCATCTTCCCCAACACTAGGGGTAAGCGGAGGGACGAGGCCCCCGAGGCCTCAGCCTCCCACCTCCCCAAGAGAAAGAAAAAGGGGCGCCTGGGGAAGCAGGAGGTCCTAGAGGCTGATCTGGTTGCGGCCGCAGAACGCAAGAACCCCCGAGGCTTCAAAGGCCCTAGGCCCTTCGACGACATGCTCAAGAAGCCCTGCCCTTACCACCAGGGTCCTGTCAAGCACGCTCTCGAGGATTGCACAATGCTATGGCGTTACTACGCCAGGCTTGGGCTCCCCGACGACGATGCCAAACAGAAGGGTGCCGGCGACCGAGACGAGGACAAGGACGACAGGGTTCCCCAAGGTACACAACGCCTTCATGATCTTTGGTGGGCCCTCGGCATGCCTCACGGTGCGGCAGCGCAAGAGGGAATGCCGAGAGGTCTTCTTGGTCAAGGTGGCCACCCCCCAGTACCTCGACTGGTCCCGAGAGGCGATCACCTTCGATCGAGATGACCACCCTGACCATGTTCCGAATCCCGGGCAGTACCCACTAGGTTGTCGACCCGATCATCGGCAACACCCGACTCTCCAAGGTGTTGATGGACTGGAGGCAGCGGCCTCAACATCCTCTACGCCAACACCCTTGGAGCTCTTGGAGATCGACCGGTCGAGGCTCGAGGCGACAGTCGCGCCCTTCCATGGCATCGTGCCAGGGAAGCACACGCGACCCCTCGGGCGCATCGACCTTCCTGTCTGCTTCGGCACCCCCTCCAACTACCACAAGGAAGTCCTCACCTTCGAGGTAGTCGGGTTCAGGGGGAGCCTACCACGCCATTCTGGGGCGGCCGTGCTACGCCAAGTTCATGGCAGTGCCCAACTATACCTACCTCAAGCTCAAGATGCCAGGACCTAGCGGTGTCATCACGATTGAGTCCACGTACGAACATGCATACGACTGCGACGTTGAATGCATCGAGTACGCCGAGGCCCTTGTAGAGGCCAAGACCCTCATCGCCCACCTCGACCAACTCAGTGGCGAGGTGCCTGACTCCAAGCATCGCGCGAGGGCGTTCGAGCCCGCAGAAACCATCAAACTCATCCCGGTCGGCCCCGCCTGCCCTGACGACCGAGCGTTGAGGATCAGCGCCACCCTCGACATCAAATAGGAAGCCGTGCTCATCGACTTTCTTCGTGCGAACGCCGACATATTCGTGTGGAGTCCCTCGGACATGCTAGGCATACCAAAGAAGGTCGCCAAGCACGCCCTGGACATTCGGGCCGGATCTAGACCCGCGAGGCAATGCCTGCACCGCTTCGACGAGGAAAAGCGTAGGGCTATCGGTGAGGAGATACAGAAACTCTTGGCGGCTGGGTTCATCAAGGAAGTGTCCCACCTAGAGTGGTTGGCTAACCCCATGTTAGTTAAGAAGAAAAATGGGAAATGGAGGATGTGTGTAGACTACATCGGTTTGAACAAAGCCTGTCCAAAGGTCCCCTTCCCATTACCTCGAATCGATCAAATCGTTGATTCCACTACAGGGTGCGAGACCCTAGTCTTTCCTTGATGCGTACTCTAGTTACCATCAAATCAAGATGAAAGAGTCCGACCAGCTCAGCGACTTCTTTCATCACGCCATTCAGCATGTACTGCTACGTGATGATGCCCTTTGGCCTCAGAAACGCAGGTGCCACGTACCAGCGGTGCATGACCCAGGTCTTTGGCGACAACATCGGGTAGACCATCGAGGCCTACGTAGACGACATCAGTGGTCAAAACCTAGAAAGGCTGAGGATCTCGTTGATGACTTGAGGATAACCTTCAAATGCCTTAGAGAGAAGGGCATCAAGCTCAATCCCGAGAAGTGTGTGTTCGGGGTCCCCCGAGGCATGCTCTTGGGATTCATAGTCTCAGAACGCTGGCATTGAAGCCAACCCTAGAGAAGGTCTCGGCCATAACCGGCATGGGATCAATCAGGGACCTCAAGGGAGTACAGAGGGTCATGGGATGCCTTGCGGCCCTGAGCCGCTTCATCTTGTGCCTCGGCAAAAAAGGTTTGCCTCTGTACCGACTCTTAAGAAAATCCGAGCGTTTTTCTTGGACTCCCGAGGCCAAAGAAGCCCTTGACAGACTCAAAGCATTGCTCATGAATCCTCCCGTCCTAACACCCCCGGCCATGGACGAGACCCTCTTACTCTACGTCGCCATAATGACCCAAGTGGTCAGCACTGCCGTAATGGTAGAGAGGCAGGAAGAGGGGCATACTCTGCCCACCCAACGACCTGTTTATTTCATCAGTGAGGTGCTCTCCAAGACCAAAGCACGCTACCCCCACATCCAGAAGCTGGTCTACGCCGTGGTCCTGGCCCAGCGCAAATTGCGTCACTACTTCGAGTCGCACCTAGTGACTGTGGTATCATCTTTCCCCCTCGACAAAATAGTTCATAACTGGGAGGCCTCGGGCAGGATAGCCAAATGGGCTATCGAGCTTATGGGGGAAACTTTGACCTTTGCGCCTCGAAAAAGCGATCAAGTCTCAGGTCTTGGCCGATTTCAGTGGCTGAATGGACAGATACCCAACTGCCACCCACTCAAATTCAGACGGAGTGCTGGACCCTAGTACTTCGACGGATCCCTGATGAAGACCGAGGCAGGCGCGGGTCTGCTCTTTATTTCGCCCCTCGGAGTACACATGCGCTACATGGTACGGCTCCACTTTGCCGCCTCCAACAACATGTGGCCGAATACGAGGCCCTCATCAACTGGCTTACAAGTTGCCATCGAACTTGGGGCGTGGCGCCTCGATGTCCGAGGTGACTCGCGGCTCATCATAGATCAAGTGATGAAGGAGTCAAACTGCCTCGACCCCAAAATGGAGGCTTACTGCAAGTTGGTACGACGCCTAGAAGACAAGTTTGACGGTCTCGAGCTAAATCACAGTCGTGCGGAAGTACAACGAGGCCGTCGACTGAGCTGGCAAAGATGGCCTCGGCACGTGCCCCAGTCCCCCCGAACGTCTTCACTAGAGACCTCCACAAACCTTCCATTGGATACACCTCAGCAATAGAGGAGGGCCCACCTGTGGAACCTATGGCGAAGCTCGACGCCCCCTCTGCTGCCGAGACCCCCTCGACCAAGCCCGAGGTCATGGAAGTCAACGCCAAGCCTCCGCAGACTAATCAGGACGTGGGTTGGCGAGTCCCGTTCCTCGATTGGCTTGATCGGGGGGAGCTTCCTGACGATAGAGCCGAAGCGCGACGGCTTGCGCGGTGAGCCAAGACCTACGCCCTCTACAACGACGAATTGTACAGGCGAAGTCCCTCAGGTGTCCTCGAACGGTGTATCTGTTCTGAAGCGGGCCAAGCCCTGCTTTGGGACTTACACACAGGCGCCTGCGAGCACCATGCGGTGCCTCAGACGCTCGTAGGGAATGCTTTCCGCCAGGGGTTCTACTGGTCGACGACAGTCGCCGACGCTACCAAGCTAGTATGCTTCTGCGAAGGATGCTAGTACTATGCTCGGTAGACACATCTCCTGGCCCGGGCCCTGCAAACCATCCCCATCACGTGGCCATTCGCCGTGTGGGGGCTCAACATGGTCGGGCCTCTACAAAAGGCCCCCGGGGGCTTCACCCATCTATTGGTATCAATCGACAAGTTCTCCAAATGGATCGAGGCTCGTCCGATCAATCGAATCAAATCCGAGCAGGCGGTGTTGTTCTTCACTGACATCATCCATAGGTTTGGGGTCCCCAACACCATCATCACCGACAACGGGACGCAGTTCACCAGCAAAAGGTTCCTGACATTTTGCGACTGACCACCACATCCGTGTGGCCTGGTCGGTCCGTAGGACACCCAAGGACCAACGGCCAAGTAGAGCGTGCCAACGGCATGATCCTACAAGGCCTCAAGCCAAGGATTCACAACCGGTTGAAAAAGTTTGGCTAAGAATGGCTCGCTGAGCTCCCGTCGGTCATCTGGAGCCTAAGGAACACTCCAAGCCGAGCCACAGGGATTCACTGCCTTTCTTCCTAGTCTATGGGGCCGAGGCCATCCTCCCAACCGACTTGGAATATGGTTCCCCGAGGCTGCAAGCCTATAACGAACAAAGTAACCGCACCACCCGAGAGGATGCCCTTGATCAACTAGAGGAAGCCCGAGACGTCGCGCTACTACACTCGGCCAAATACCAGCAGAGCCTGCGGCGCTATCAGGCCCGACGCGTCCGAGGCCGAGACTTGAAGGTAGGCGACCTGGTGTTGAGGCTAGCACAGAGCAACAAGGGTCACCACAAGCTGACCCCACCATGGAAAGGACCGTACATCATTGCCCGAGTGCTGAAGCCCAGGGACCTACAAACTGGCCAATGAGAAGGGTGAAGTCTTCACCAATGCTTGGAACATAGAACAGCTACGTCGCTTTTATCCCTAAATTTCCAAGCATTGTATATATCGTTTCTCGAAATACAATTAAAAAGCGTTCTTTAGTTGGTCTAACTTTTTGAGAAACCCCCCGAGCCCATCGTAGGCCTCGGCAATACAGTAACACGGTAAGGGAAACTCAGGTTCTGCCTCAGCAGAACCAAGCCTCCCTCAGGGGCTAGATAGGGGACCCCCCTAGGCGTCCCCTAGGTCCCATGCACCATTCTTCAGTTGTTTTTCGCAAAAATTCCTATGCCAAGTCCCTAGCAGGCTCTAACGAATCAGTTGTAAAAACCCCTCGGACCAAGGTCTGTTTCCTAAGCAAGAGGTCGGTAGAGTCGCGAGACGGCCTATGCCTCCAGGCTATGGCACTCCCTCACTACCTCTCGCTCAACGGACAGCTTAGGCCCCAAGGGGGTGTTTTGCAAACGAAATCCGATCAGGAGCGACAGAGGGCAGAGGCTCAGAAACATAAGAAAAACAACTAAGAAACACAAGTACTTCAAAAGTAAAGGCCTCGACGGCCACAAGCGTTACGATACAAAAAATAACCCCTATTCTATTTTTTACATGGCCCTTGGGACCCAGATCAAGGCTCAGGGCCTTCAGCACTGGTAGATTGCAGGGAAGGAACCTCCTCCTCTTTGAAGAGCATCGCCAGCGTCATGCCAGGGCCTTCCACCACCTCCATCAGCTTCGCAACCGCCGTGTCGGCCTCCTCGTCATCATCAGGCAGAACATAGCCATCACTGATGGCCGGGAGGTCGACACCAAGGTAGTGAGAGGAGATGACGGCCAACGCCCACTTAACACCCATGTGCAGTGCCTCTCGGAGCCGCTCGCGCATCTGGCTGCTCAGCGCAATCAAGCGGCTCCCAAGGGAGCTGCCTGACTGAACCCCCTCGACCTCCAAGGCCTCGCAGGTGGAAAGGGCAGCACGCTTCAGTGCCTCATGCTCCCTGATCTCGGTCTCGAGCACCGTCTGCACCGCGCTGGAAGCCTTGGCAGCCCGAATGATCTCCGCCTCTGACTCTGCACTGTGGAAAATGGAATGAGGTCGAGCGAGAGAAAGGACAACCTAAGTTAGGGATGGAAGCCCACAGAACTCACCCTTGGCCTTCTGCTCCCAGCGATGGGTCTTCGGCTTGACAGGCCTCGGCCTTCTCCTTCAACCGCTGGGCCTCGAACCTAGAGGCCTCGGCTGCCCTGGAAGCTTCACTTCCCTAGCTCTGCGTCATACAAGGAAGTCAGGGAGCAAACATAAGGAAAAGGAAACAAAACAAGGGGACTAGGAACTCACCCTCGACCGCCCCCTTCAAAACCATAGCCTCGATTTGTGAGGCCTCAACCGCATAGCAAGGGCCTCACTCAGAGCACCTTTTGTCAGCCTGGTGCGCACTCTCCTCTGCCCCTAGCTACCCGGCTGAGGGCCTTGCCCGAGGCCATCGCTTCTTAGGCCCGGACCTGAAGGCATCCCGATCGCTGACCATGCGGAGTAAGCTCCTCCTCCTAGCTCCTTGACCCACGCTGCCAAAGGGGCGAGCTGTGTCTGGGCCATGTGGCCGCCTCGACCTTCGCGTCAGCACTAGCGAAGGCGGAGGTCCTCCACCTCCAGCGCTTCGCGCCGATAGAAGCTCATTAGCGTCGGCAAGAAGGCCCTTCTGCTGCTAAAGCTGGTCCCAGATGCCCCTCTCCCATTGGAGAAAGACCGACTTCCCGAGGGACCAGGTCTCAAGCTCCTGAGGAAACAGAACAGAGGTCGTCGATTGCGACAAAACCGAAAAAAGAACGACGTCACACGAGAAAGGAAAACATGAACCTGGGCGACTCCGGGCAGTTTGTTGGCCACCACGGACAAGGCCGTCCGCAGCGACCGCTCCGCTAGCTGGCGGTATTGCTCGAAGGTGCCCCACCGCCCGCCCTCGGCTGCATCCTCGAGGGTGAACAGAGGCTCCCCCTCAGGGTTGTCCCAGCTCCGCCATAGTACCCACGGGTGGTCCCACCCGCAAGGCTCGGGTCACGCCCGCACGAGGGCCGAACTTCCCTCATTCAAGATTGGCGCCGGCTGTTCCACGGCACCAGCGTTCTCGGCGTCCACCACCTCCCACGCCCGGGAGGTATCGTCGGAAGAGATCGGATAGACCTCCACCTCCCGGGCGCTCTCTCGTAACAACGGTGGCCCCTGAGCCAAGGGCGCCACCGAGGCCTCCATCGCCTTCATCTCTGCCTCCTAGACGGACAGCCCCGCCGCCATTACAATGGCCGTGGTGATCTCAGGGGCTCCGGCCTCCGCCATCGTGGCCTCAGAGGACGCAGAAACACCGGTCGTGGCCACCGTGGTCTCACCAGCCTTGGGCGCCCTGTCCTCCGTCGCCTCAGCCTCGGAGATCCTAGGGGCCTTGGCAACCAAGGGCACGCCGGTCCCATCCGACTCGTGAGCCTTGCCCCGCGGGATGGGAGCGATCCCTCTCTCGTCGGTGTAGGGGCCGCCTCGGTAGCCCCTCCTTGGGTGGCCGGTTCTTTCAGGTCGACCCTCGCCGACGCCGCGCCGTGATGGATGGCGGCTTGTGCCTCCGCCACCCAGTGGGCGGAGGAGCCGGGGCTCGCCTTAAGCGCCCTAAGGGGCACCAAGGGAAGGTCGTCCGCAGGCCGCTTCCGACTAAGGAAAATTAACCTATAGGGTCAGCGCGAGACCAAAAAAGCGAATGGAAGACACCATGACCCTGCCAAGAATACACTTGCCTTGAACGGGGCAGCCCCTCGCTTCGCCACGGCAAACCTCATCCGTAGCGGCGGAGGCGGCGGTAGAGGCGTCGCCTCCGTATCCATCGGCGCCGGATCGATCTTCAGCGGACCCCGAGGCCCCTTCGGTCCTCTACAGGGGCGGTGGTGTCGCCTCCACCACCACCTGCTCCACCACGGCCGCCGAGCCTACTGGGCTGACAGTGCAGTTTGCCTAACGCCCGCGCCTCAGGCGTGTCGGCCTCGGCCCTAGAGCGGGCAACAGCCTGGCCCCGGGTCCGTTTCTCCTCCCCTTCTCGGGGGTGCGGGCTGCTTGCCGACACCCTGGGCGCCACCTCCACGACATCAGGAAGGTGGTCCAAGGGACCTCGCCCTCCCTCGCCCTTGTCGTTCCCGTCCGAGGCCTCCGTCGACAACGACATCGACGGGGACTCCTCCAACAGGAGACCATCCTTCTGTTGTTGACAGTGGCGCTTATCCAGCTCCTCGCGCGCAAGGATGTGCTTCGTGCGCCTCGCTGCCTTGGCATCCTTTTGCCTCTTATGCGCATCGGCGTGAGCGCGGTTGATCGCCCGCCGCCCCGCGTCCTCGAGAACGGGCGGTGGAGAGGAGCACACGTCCCTTATCCCCTGAAGGAACGATAAATGCACATGAGGGAACAAGGGGTAAGGGGAGACTGAGGAGGTTCAGAGGCTATAGCGGCGCACAACTTACCAGCGAAAGGAACCCTCGCGACAGCCGCATCGCAATAGGGGTCAAGTTGCCACCCCTCAGCTTCGCCTCTACCGTCTCCCCCACCCGACGAAGAATCTCCTCCTCGGAAAGGGCGGAGGAGGACATCCAGGTGCCCTCAATGGGCTCACCCGACTTCATCTCGAACAGCCGCCGCCGCTGAGCCATCAGTTGTAGCACCCTCCGGTGGTGGAACGCGGCCACAACCACAGCCACGGTGAGGCCATGGCCCCGCAGCCTCGCCAGCCCTCTCCAGGAGCGGCTCTAGCTTGGGCTGGTCGACCTTCGGGACACCCCACTTCCACTTCTCCGGGCAACTCCCCACAATCCGCCCGGTGTAGGGGGGAAGCCCTCCGTCATCGTTGCGGAGGTAAAACCAACTCGTGTACCACCAGCGGTTGGAGGACGCGAGTTGGGCTAGGATGTAGAGGTGCAGGCGGTCCTGACGCACTTGGAGAGTGCAGCCTCCGGCCCTCGCCGCCTTCCTCTTACCCGACGTGCCCGTCGGCTTTGTAGTATGCCCCACCCGGAACAGATGGAGCCACAACTCCCAATGGGGAGCGATCCCTAAATACCCCTCGCAGACGGCAACAAAGATAGCCGCCTGAGCGATGGAGTTGGGATTAAAATTGTGGAGCTCCACGCCGTAGTAGTGCAGGAGCGCCCGCATGAACCGGTCCGCCGGGACGCCGAGGCCACGCTCGTGGAAGGAGACGAAGCTTACGACGTAGCCATCGTGAGGCCTTGGCTCCGGCTCACCGAACAGAGCAATCCACTCCGGTCTAGTGGAGTCTGTCACCGGGCGGAGGAGCCCACCGTCGACAAGCGACTGGAGCATCTCCTTGGTGACGTCCGATGGATCCTAGGGGTCCGCCTCGACAACGACGATGTCGCCGACCATGGGTGCGATGGAGGAATCAGGTGCGGTGGTGAGTTTTTTTCTCTCCCTCCCATGCTCTCGCTTTTTTCTCGCTTTCTCCCTAGGCTCGCTCTTCCTCCTCTTCTTCTCGGCACCCGCTGCTCTAGCAACAGCTCGATGGGGGCGGTGCTAATACAGGAAAGGTAAGACAAGGAGGGGCAAGAGTCTTTGGGTATTTATGCAGGGAGGAGGTGAAACGAACGGGCGACGAAATTGGGAGGTTTTCCCCCCCGATCCGGCGCGGTTAACCACGAGCCGGTTTCGCCGGTCCACGCGCCCACGTCTCCCTGCATTAAATGTGAGGATAGTTATGTCCCATCCACCATGCCACGCTCGGCCACTACAGCAGCAGGTGTCGTTTCGACTCCCCATGAAACTGCCTCAAAAGGCGCGCCGCCCGTACCGAGCCAATAGGGAAGATATTCCCTGCGGCCTATTCCTTTCAGTATGAAGGAACCGGGCTCTGAACCTATTACGATCCAGGGGTTCGAAGGCTTGGGCCCCAAAGGGTTTCGACAGCCGCCTCAGGGTAATAGAGTCAGGGATGACCAGCGAGGTGAGCCCATACGGGGCCGAAGGCCCAAGCAAGCGAAACGCTTGGGACGCCCAAAGTTGTGTCCGAGACCGGAGGAAAGTCTCCGAATGGGATCCCACCGTAGGGAGGCACCGAGCCACCGAGGCCCTAGCGAACAGCCTCGGCACCCACTAGAGACATCCTCTGGTACTCTTGGAGTGTGTCTCTTAGACCGCTAGCCATCCCCTAGCGAACAGGGTACGGGCCTCCACTCGGACTACCCGATAACAGCTCACCGGAAGTGCCCCCGCTCGTGCCCATCGAGGGTAGCGAGGCACATTCCACCCCTCCTTCCGAGCGAAAAGGAAGCGCGAGGCCAGGGGCTCCCTGACAGGCCCTCTCGCTCTGCGCAGAGGCTAGGGGCTCTTCCTGCAACCTTGCTGAGGCCAGAATGGGCTCGGCAAACAAACCCTCCGTCCGAACGAAAAGGATATGTGAGGGGCGGATGAAAAAGTCAGGGGACCCCCGACCGCCCTCTTGCTCCAGGCGAGGCTCGGGGGCTCCTCTTGCACCCAAAGACCAAGACAAACGGTTCAAGGCCACGCTAGAGGTTTCATTACAAAACACGATAAAGGGCACCGAGCCCGTTACTGTCTAGGGGTTCGAAGGCTGGGCCTCCAAGAGGTTTCGATAGCCGCCCCTAGGGCAACAGAGTCAGGGACGACTTCGGGGCGAGCCTACGAATGGCCCAGGCCCGAGCGAACAGTCGCTCGGGGCGTCCTAAGTCGTGTCCGAGATCGGCAGGGAAGTATCCGAATGGGATCCCACCGTAGGGAGGCATCGAGCCACCGAGGCCCAGCGAACGGCCTCGACACCCACTAGAGAAACCCTCTGGTACTATTGGAGTGCGTCTCTGGACCGCTAGCCGTCCCCTAGCGAATGGGGCTCGGGCCTCCACTCGAACTACCCGATAACAGCTCACCGGAAGTGTCCACGCTCGCGCCCATCGAGGGTAGCCTGGCACATCACACCCCTCCTTCTGAGCGAAAGGAAGCGTGAGGGTCATACCCTAAAGTCAGGGGGGCCCCTGGCGAACCTCTCGCTCCGTGCGAAGGCTAGAAGGCTTTTTCCTACAGCCTCGCCGAGACCCCCGCAACCCGAACTTACGCTTATGGGCTCGGCAAATGCAATAAGAACTACTCGCTCAAACGCGAAAATGGAGAAAGCCCCTAGGAGGAGTAACTTCACTCCTCCAGGGGCTCGGGGGCTACACTTGGCGGGTGCGCTCGTGCGCACCCACCAGAACCTCAAAAAACAAACCTCAATTCCTACGGAGCAGGTATAAACCCAGTCGCGACAAACCCTCAGGGAGAGTGCATACACTCCCCCCGAGGCTCGGGGGCTATTGTCGGGTACCTTAGAACGGGGTACCCCAAGCAAACATCAAATGGGTCGCTAAAGTCCTATCTAAAAAGTAAAGCTAGAAGGTAAGCCATGGGCCCCTCACCTGTCACGACCGGGCCCACTAGCTCCTCCTCCTCCTCGCTTCGAGCCTCGAGCAGGAGGTCTCGGCATCCTGACATGAACCCCGCCTCGCGCGAGGCTCCCCAGGGAAGGCCTCGGCAGGGAGCGCCGTCTCCGCCTCGCCCGAGGCTCTCCACGGAAGGTCTCGGCAAGGAGCCTATTCTCCGTCTCGCGCGAGGCCTCATTCTCCGTATCGCTCGAGGCCGGGTCGTCCGCAGCCCATCAGCCCCCGCCTCGACCGACCCTCTAGATAGCGCATCATGTCTCATTAATGCTTCAACCACTCCCGTAATCTCAGCCGGACGATGGCTCAACGCCACAGAATGGCCGACGGGACCCGAGGTCGCATCAGCGCCATACCGGCCGGGATAGGGCACGGCGGAGATTCACCGGCCACTGTGTCCTAACGCTGTGTCCCACGATCAGCGCTATACCGGCTGGGACAGGGTACGGCGGGGATTACCGGCCACTGTGTCCTAACGTTGTGCCCACGATTAGCCGCCCACTAGAGGCCTCGGCACTGCACACCAATGTCTCGGCTATCTTGGGGTTCGTGCCCGTCGAGACCCTCCACTGCGGTGCGGCCTCGGCGCCGATCAAGCCTCAGCCTCGCGCACAGTTCATCCACAGTGGTCTGCACGTCCGCCGCCAGCACCCACTCCGAGGCTGTCCCGGGGCTCCCACGACGCACAGGATCGGATGGGACGGCCACGCCGCCCCAGTGCTCCAAGGACGGACCACTCCGATGACCACGCCGCCACAGGAACAGACCACAGGGCTCGGACACGCCGCCCCTGTTGGCACGACACCGCATAGTAATACATGTACTGTCCTTGTCCTCCCTTCAACTATAAAAGGAGAGGACTTGGGCCATTTAGAGGAGGGGAGAACACCTCGTAACACACACATACACGCGCACATCCCTGCCGCCTGAGAGCAACGCCTCAAGCGGCCCTGCACGACACCCTGCCGAGACCTGGGACCAGCTCCCTCTCTCCCTTAGCTTGTAACCCCCTACTACGAGCACTTCAGTGCAAGGAATACAAGATCGACCTCTCAGACCGGACGTAGGGCCTCGATTGCCTGAACCAGTATAAACCTTGTGTCTCTTTGCATTATCATCCGGAATCGGGAGCACGCAGAACAAATTCACTGGTTGGTTGAGGACCTCCGGTCCGAAACACCGACAGTGTCAGATTTAAAAATAGTTTTAAAAAATGTTAAAAAAAAAATCACCGTAGATGCGAACGAGGCTGGGCTCGTCCACAAACCAATAATGCCCTAGAGATCCTCACAGCAGAAATGATGAGTTGATGACCAGTTCTCTAGTGGTCTAGTGGAGCTACACAGCACATGCCACCATGTTAGTGCAGGATCCACCACATGTGGCAGTTGCCGAAGAGAAATGAACATCCTGACTAGTTTTTCATGATGGTCAACTCTCTGAATTTTCTTCTTTAGTTTACTATGCACAGCAATACATTTGTACAGGTGCAAGGGAGCTTCTGCAGTTTAATTTAAAGTTCAAGTCTGTACATACTTTATCTTTGTGTTTATAATTATAAAAATTATTTGGTAGAGGCCTCCACTGCTGACCTTTCATTTTTTTTCTAGTTTACATAAATATATTGACATTTACCATACCATACCAAATAAGTTCACTCTCGAAGCATATTGCATGGTGGAGTGAATGAAAACTAATTTGATATTGTAAGTGTTGGTACATTCTTCTCTAGACTTAAGTTAGAGAAGTGTTTAGTTTAGGATACAGTCTCTAGACTTGGGTTATTGAAGTTTTGCACGTACGTATGCCAGGTCATTTGTTTATCCTTACGTGACTGTCCTTTACTTTTTGATATAGTAGTTTAGAGTGGAGTGTATGGGTAACTGGGATTTGCTGCTGCAAGCTCCATATATAAATTGAGGAATCATTCTTTCGGTCTTGCGTCCAGCCTCTCAGTGCCCTCAATCATACGGTGTGCTCTTTAGCTTGGTAGTGTCGCTTCTCCTGGTAGACCAAGTGAAACAGCTTGAGTTACTATGGAATCTCAGAGGGGGAAACTGCTGTCTGAAGAACCACTTCTTGAGGTCGATTTGTATAGTCCATCTGCCACTCTCATGCTTTCTACAACTTTGATTTGTTGTGTCCTTACAGCACTTAGCTGAGTAATCTTTACTAAAATTTTTTCCCATCGTGTGTTCGTTTCCATACCCTCGAGAAAGAAGGAACAGCCGCCTCAAAAAGTTCCAAACTGGTTTTCTATATCTAATTTACATTTGTTTTCTCAAAGGTCTAATCTTTACATCCTGTTTTTTTCACCTTTTTTTCATATTGCTGAGATTTGAGTCATGCCTGAACTTAGCTTTCTACAACCCTATCTTATATATGAAAGGATAATGATGAGGAAGAAGTTTACGTGCGACTAACTCCTGCTTGCTTCATGTTTTTTTTCATATTGCTGAGATTGAGTATGAATGCCTGAACTTTCTTACAACCCTATCTTATATATGAAAGGATAATGATGTGGAAGAAGTTTATGTGCAACTAACTCCTGCTTGCATCCATATTCTCTGGCTCTGATTCCAGACTCTTTTGCTGAACTATCCTGCATTTAATTTGTAACAACTATATATAATTTGTTTTTGTGTCACTACAGAATTTAATAGAAGGTACAAGTGAAAAGATTGTTGAAATCAAGGGAGTCGAGCACCATACCGCGGACAGTTGGAGAGCATGCATTTACATCTTAGGTAAGCTTAAGAAAACAAATTTCATACATATCTCACAAAAATGTTTATAAAAAACGAAAGGCCATGCAAAATGCTAAGGGTAGCTAGTTGGGACGATTATTCATTGTTTGCCACTGGGAAAAAATCCTCAAATCCTATACATGCCAAGATCTTGATCCACATGTCATAGACACAGACGATGGCAAATCCGGGCTAGAGGATTTGCAATGACGTGAAGAATTTTTCCTAGTCAGTTTCAATTCACTGATTAAAGCCGTCTAAGCTCTCTGATACTACTACTCTTATACAGTTCAGGGTTCAAAATTTCGGCGAAATTTCACGAAATTCAGTAATTTCGGTGGTGGCCGAAAGAAAAATCCAAAATTTTGTAATACACTAATACATGTGTTATATAACTTTAGACTCAAATTTTTATTGTTTATATTGCATATTTTTGTATTCAATAGATGTGTAGTCATAAATCATACTAATATTTGTTTAGATTTAAATATTTTTTTAGAAAAAGCATACTTCATGTGCTAGTCTCTAAAAAAATTTCGCTGAAATTTTGGCCGAATTTCGTGAAATTCGGTAGTTTCGGTGGTGGCCGAAATTTTTGCAATACCGAAATTGAAAACCCTGATACAGTTTGCTTGACAGTTGCCACTTGTTACTTCTTTACTGCAGTGACTGAATGCTTTGAGGAGCTAGCATACTACGGGATCCAGTTCAACCTGGTTACATTTCTCAAGACAGTGCTACATGAAAATAATGTTACCGCAGCAAGAAACTATACAAATTGGCAGGGGACTTGCTATATCGCACCACTGGTTGGAGCTATCATAGCAGATTCCTATTTGGGCCGATACCTGACTACAGTGGCTTTCTTCACAGTTTACCTAGTTGTAAGCACACAAAATTCAAACTTTATAAAAATAAAAAGTAATTTATTAAAAAAGGGTCAGGAAAAACTCTAGCATACCATTTCTGGAGTCAAATTTACATCTTTCCGCAATGCTGTTGGGCACACCTACTTTATTTCCACTGACCAGGTTACTGTTCTTGTTCAACACAAGGGGATGGCTGCAATGTCCATTTCAGCATCATTCCCGACTTGTGCCGGACCTGATTGCCTGCAGGATGGTTCATCGAAGTCATTTGTGTTCTTCCTCGGCCTATACATGATGGCCATTGGAGCTGGCGGGATGAAGCCCTGTGTTTTATCATTTGGCGCTGACCAATTCGATGACAGCAGCCCAGCCGAGAGGCTGAAGAAGGATTCCTTCTTTAACTGGTTCTTCTTCGCCATCTACATCGGCAGCTTCGTCTCGGGCACCGTCGTTGTGTGGGCGCAAGATCATTTCGGGTGGGTGGTTGGCCTCTGGATCCCGACCCTGTTTATCGCGTTGGCCATCGCGAGCTTCGTGTTGGGTTCGAGTTCATACACGGTCCAGAAACCCATGGGGAGTCCAATCGTCAGAGCTTTCCAAGTCATTGTTGCAGCTATCCGGAAATGGGATGTTAGATTGCCGAATGACGACTCTCTCCTCCACGAGTTACTACAAGAGAAGGCGTCAATGGCGGATGGCGATAAACTGCAGCATACACCAGTGCTAAGGTCCTTGCCTGAACCTGCTGTGATTTGTGAACGCTCTTTTCATTCTCAGGTCCGGTCCTTAGATGTAACTAACAAGTTTGTTTTGAGCAGATTCCTTGACAAGGCTGCAGTGATCTCATCAGCCGAGGAGCTGGCTGATCCATGGAGGCTCTGCACCGTCACGCAGGTACAAGAACTGAAGGTGATCATCGGAATGCTTCCCATCTGGGCCACCGGGATCGTATACTTCGCCGTGCTCGCGCAGTTCTCCTCGACGTTCCTGGAGCAAGGCAGGACGATGGACAAGGTGGTCGGCGCGTTCGCCATCCCGCCAGCGTCCCTGGCGTCGTTCGACGCAGTCAGTGTCATTTTCTGGGTGCCCATCTACGACAAGGTCCTCGTGCCCGCAGCCAGGCGACTCACCGGCAGGGAAAGGGGCCTCTCGGAGCTGCAGCGCTTCGGCACTGGCCTGATCCTGTCCGTCCTGGTGATGACAGCCGCGGCGCTGGTCGAGACGCGGCGCCTGGCGCTGGCGGCCGCGCACGGCGAGGGCGAGGTGCCCATGAGCATCCTGTGGCAGGTGCCCCAGTACTTCCTGATCGGCGCCAGCGTCGTGTTCGCGTGCGTCGGGCAGACGGAGTTCTTCTACAACGAGGCTCCAGCGTCGATGCGGAGCCTGTGCTCGGCGCTAGGGCTGCTGGCCGTGGCGCTCGGGAGCTACCTGAGCTCGCTCGTGGTGACCGCGGTGGCATGGCTCACGACGAGGGGCGGCGAGCCCGGGTGGATACCCGATGACCTCAACGACGGCCACCTCGATCGCTTCTTTTGGCTCCTCGCGGCGCTCAGCTCGCTCAACCTGGCGGTTTTCGTGTGCTGCGCGAGGCAGTACAGGCGCAAGAGCGCTTACTAGCGTGAGTATGTGTGGGATTTAATTAGACTTGGACCATTTTGAAATCAATTATTGAATCAAATAAATTTTAAGGCGCATGTTAAATGCTAGGTAAGATCTTTCTTTAACTTTCGAAACTAAAGTTCAAGCTCAGGCAGCTCATTGCGCCACGTCGTCTGTTTTTTTTTTTTCTGGCCGTTCGATTCGCTAGCCACGTTATATCGAGCCGTCGAGCAGCGTAGCAGGATCTTCTATTTCGCGCGCCTCCTACAGAGCAGCGGAAATCCCGGCGAATCCTCCATCTGTCTTCTTGCCGATTCCATCGTTGAGGAGCAGGAGCCCCACCACGAGCGATCAGAACAACGCCACAGTACACGGTGTAGTGTAGGACTGGAGGCATTGCGGCGTCTGTGGCTGACCAGCAGTCCAGCACTGCGGCGACCCCTTGCCTCTGTCCGCGCTCCATCGCCGCTGTCATCATTTCACAGAGCGTGTTTTTGCTCGTCGACTGGGTTTGACATCTCGGCGGCCAGTTGCAAGCGGCGCGTGCCGCACTGCGGCCACACCGCGAAATCGAACGCGTGAATCACGACCCCGTGGTGGAAGCCAACGCCATAGGCTGATAGGCATGTGTAACGATCCTTCACTGCTGAGTAGCAATTACAAGAGTATCTGATACAAATTGAGAAAAATGGGAGGGAATTTAGACTGGGAGGAGCAGGAATCAGGGGTAGCGGCAAGAACAGCAAGGGGCAGGGGAGGTCTCGGACAGAGGGCTTGAGGAGGAGGACCGAATTTTTTATTTTTTTTCTCTTTTTTTAAAAAAATTTACAAATATATCCTTGAATGTAAGATTTCAAAATCTGGATCCTTAGCTCGACGTAATCTTTGTTGGCGTCGAGCTCACACTGCTCGGCGCCATCGTTGCTGGCGCTGAGGTTTTGGACTCGACGCAGACGTAGCGGTGACTTGACAGGTAGCTCGACGCTATAGATCATGGCGCCAAGCTTGGCGCCGTAGATCCTGACGCCGAGCTCGACGCCGTAGATCTTGACACCGAGCTTGACGCCATGATCTATGATGCCGAGGTGGTGTTTTAACCCCGTCAAGATTTCAAAATCTGGATCCTTAGTTCGGCATCATCTTTGTTGGTGTCGAGCTTACACTGCTCGACGCCATCATTGTTGACATTGAGGTCTTGGACTCGACACTGATATGACGGTGACTTGATAGGTAGCTCGACATCATAGATTGTAGTGCCACACCATAGATCCTAATGCCAAACTCGACGTCGTAGATTTTGACACCGAGCTTCGTCATGATATATGGGATGCTGAGGTGGTGTTTTAACCCGGCACTGTCCGCCTCCATCGTCGTCGTCACACACCGGTTTGGCATGACACGACGTGTACGTACTGGACCGGCACGTAGCAGCACGCCGGACGCACGCACAGGGTGAGATCTGCGGCAGCATGTGCTCCCACAGTTGCAACTTGTGGTACGGCCTTGTTTAGATGACTTCAAAGTTCTAAGTTTTTTCATTTTTTTTTCATCATATCAATTTTTGGACATATATATAGAATATTAAATATATGTAAAAAAAATAACTAATTGTACAGTTTAGTTATAAATCACGAGACGAATCTTTTGAGCCTAGTTAGTCTATGATCAGACAAAGTTTGTTAAATAAAAATAAAACGTACTACAGTATCCAGATTACAAAAATTTGCAATCTAAACCAGGTCTAGCCCGGCCATGCCGCCGCACCTTCTGGCTTTCGTGCTGCCCGGTACGGCACACTGCCCGCGTTTTCTACGTGCTCCTATCCTCCTCCTACACCTGCTACTAGTATACGCTACCTGTACGCATGTACGTCGTCTACCCATCACCTTGAAACTTTAGTCCTTATCAAATCGGATATTTGATAAATACATAGAGTATTAAATATAAATTAAAAAAATAACTAATTATATAGATTACGACTAATTTGCGAAACGATTTTTTATACCTAGTGAGTCCATGATTTGATAATATGGTGTTACAATACACATGCACTAATAATGGATTAAGTAGGCTTAATAAATTCGTCTCGCAGATTAATGTGAACTTGTGTAATTTATTTTATTATTACTGTCCAACCCTTCCGCGTAACCGCCTAAACTTTAGCGTGTAGATTTAAACAAGCATACGACGAACGTTTCGCGCGAAATTTTGGGAATTTGACTAATGTATCACCTTCGTTTTTATTTAGCAATTAGTGTTTAATCGTAGACTAATTAGGCTCAAAACGTTCGTCTCGTGATTTTCAACCGAACTGTGTAATTAGTTTTTTTTCATCTATATTTAATGCTCCATGCACGTATTGCAAAATTCGATGTGATAACTACTATAACATTTTTTTTTGAAAGTTTTTAGAACTAAACGTCGCCTTTACTCCTGCTATACAATGCCTTGGTCAGGACTCAGATGGTCGTCGTGTGGCGGCCGGTGTGCAGTGGGTGCAGATCGAGGACTGTTGCCCAGCGCTGCAGCCTGCAGGCTTCAAGTGGACAACAGTGACAAGTCTCTAGTCGCCGCACAGCGTTACGGGCCGGGCGCGCGGGCATCAATTCTACACAGGCGTTTGCAGGCGCGGGACTGTGCGCTGCTACACGGAGCTGGAAGGCTGCCGATGGTGATGTACATGTACGCGCGCACAATACGTGGAGCGCGCCTTTGGCGTTGGCCATTCGTGTCCGCGGCTGCATCGCGAGTCTATGGGTCTGTTTGGTACGTTGTCGAGCTCAGACTGGCTCGTATTCCTCCGCCAGGCCCTGGCAGGCCTGGTCGAACGCATGCAACGGGCATTGTTTGGTTGCTCGGTTCAAAAGAGTCTGGTTGGTGTGAGCTCTTGTTTGGTTACCTGTATGTATAGACAGATGGGACAGAGAGATGCATGTTAGGGTGTTTGGTTGGTTGCACAAACTCAAGGTTCGAATACCTCCTGCATCATGTGGTGAGTATACCTCCCAACCTTCATGTGCTTAGTTTACACATGATTGACTACATCAGCTTAACAATGACCATAACTAACAATAGAATTATAACACTATTAATATAACATCTTTTGACTTAAAGGAGGCAACTTCTTTTTCGGCCGTCCCATGGTTCTTCATTCCCTTGTCTCCCAAATTGACATCTTGTTTGTCGGCCGTCCCAAAGAAGGCAGCAATAGCTTCTTCTTTGGTCTTGTACTTCTTGAAGAGTGCTCCAGGAAACACATTCACATGTTCATGACACTCCTCCCAACTTGTAAAAATTCCAGTCTTTCGTCCACAAGTAACAACATATCAGAACCAAAAAATAGCAAAGAGGCATATGCTCAGATGTTCCAAACAGTAATTGTAAATAAGGCATGTGCTTAGCCTAAAAAGAAAACATCATTGGCATGAGGCATTAGGTGCCTGCAGCGAGATTGTGAGGGAACATTCAGTGAGGGTTCCATCACCAAGCATTAGGGTTTCAAAATGAAGAGGAAGAGGCAAAGGGAGGGGGACAAATCACTTGCCTGTATAGCCTCAAATCCACAGCACCTGCAGAGAGAGAGAGAGGGGAAGGTTTAGGAAGCCATGAATCGATGAACTACTGAGTAGAGAAGAGGAGATCAAGGTGGAGCACATACCTCTCCGAAGGTGCTCCCACGGCGAGGGAGTGGTCCCAGATCCGGCGAGGCAAAAGGCCAGATCAATCAAAAAATATCACAGGCAATGAACATGTGCTCAGATCAATCCAAAAACATCACAGGCAATGGACAAGTGCTCAGTTCAGCCATAAATCATCACAAGCAATGGACATGTGCTCAGATATAAGAAAACAAACATCATAGGCAATAAGGCAAGTGCTCAGAATAAAATTATGCAAATCACAGGCACAGGCTGGTGCCCATATAAAGTTCAGAACCACAAGGTTCACATCATTGGCAATGGACTCATGGTCAGATTGCCACCACTAGGTTAATCTAGGTTGTAGGTGCAAGGTTATCTAAGACACTAACTATATGTTAGTGTTAGTAAGCTATGCAGGATCAGATCAACTGCACAAAAGAGAAGGTCAACCCACTACATATCCACCAGCTGTAGTTAGGTATGCACAAAAGAGGCCACCACTGCACAAGGACAGGCACTGCATCAGAAGACCACCATGATAATGTAGGCACTGCACAAAAGGATCAACCCCAAGCTGTGAAGCCTTCACATGTAGTAGTGCTTGGCCAAGTAGGTCCTTAGCCACAGCTCACGGTGGGAGTCAGACATCTTGACAAAAGCTGAACCCAAAGCCTTGTTGTCCAGCAGATGGCCATAAGCACACATCAGTGCTTCTTCAGTGAAGCCTGGCACAAACATAACAGCACCATACAGCTCAGGGTGGGAATCCTCAACCTTGATTGACCTAATAGCATCAACAACATCCTTCACTGCCTCTGCCATGCCAGTGAATAGAACAACATCCTCTTCTACCAGCATGGATCTCTTCCTCTTGTTACCAACTCCTCCCTCACTCTTGGTATCCTCAGGAGTCGCAGTCTTGCCACTGTTCAGGATCTCAGTCTTCAGTGAGCTCTCAGCACAGTCAGATGGTGTGCCAAGTGGCTCATTGGAGCCCATAGCCCACTTGCCTGTTACCTGACCATTGGCAAAGATGACTATCATCTGCTTGTAGTGTTGTATGGGCTTGTTGAGCAGTGGAGCATCATTGGGGTGGTCCTGCAAAATGAATTGTCCCTTGTTAGCCATAATAACAAAATGTTTCAAAGAGACATCTAACAAATCAAGTTGTAGTATCACAGGTTCTTGCTCACCTTGGTATGACCATTGTAGTGTTCCTCCTCAAGAACAATCATGCAGTTGTCCTTATCCCATTGAGCTCCACTAAGGTCCCTCAGCTTGGACAGTTTCACCCACCTCTGCCTCCACTTCCTCAGGTGGTTGTACACCTGGGTACCACTAACTTTATGACCACAGAACTCTTGCAGGGCCTTTGCCACCTTGTTCAGGTGCACTTCTTTGAAGCCCTTATCAGTCCTCACTCCAGTGGTAATGAGCTAGCACATCTGCTTCAGCACAAAGGCAGACATGGGCTTAGTCCACCTCAGAGAGGTCCTCTGCTGAGCAGGTTCCTGTGATGCTGGTATGAAACCAGTCACATCATCCCCAGCAACCACATTATCACCAGCCAAAAGACCACCATCCAGTCCAGGGAACACAAGGTCATCAGCAGGCATCATCTCCTCAGCCATAGCCTAATTCATCATTACACATGCCTAGAGCCTCAGCACAGGTGTTTTGTATCACAGAAAAAAACATCATTGCACATGCTCAAAGCCTTAGATCAAGTGTAGTATCACAGAAAAAAACATCATTGCACATGCCCAAAGTCTCAGATCAAGTGTAGTATCATAGAAAAAAACATCATTACACATGCCCAAAGCCTCAGATCAAGTGTAGTATCATAGAAAAAACATCATTGCACATGCCTAAAGCCTCAGATCAAGTGTAGTATCACAAAAAAAAACATCATTGCACATGCCCAAAGCCTCAGATCAAGTGTAGTATCACAGAAAAAAATATCATTGCTATTGCCCAAAGTCTCAGATCAAGTGTAGTATCATAGAAAAAAAACATCATTGCTATTGCCCAAAGTCTCAGATCAAGTGTAGTATCATAAAAAAAAATATCATTGCTATTGCCCAAAGTCTCAGATCAAGTGTAGTATCACAGAAAAAAACATCATTGCTATTGCCCAAAGTCTCAGATCAAGTGCAGAATCACAGGAAAAAAATAGCATTTGTCCATGAATAAAATGAAATATAGGCAACTTAATGATACATAATAGAACTCTAGATTCTAGAAAGACTCCTATTAGCCCACATGTGATTAGCCCATTCATCCCTCTGAAGTGCCCAGGCAGCATTGTCATCCATATGAGCAGGATGGGACTGACTGTTTGTGTCATTTGGTACCCAAGAGAACTTTTCTAGAATAACCTCATCAACCCCAAAACTAAGGATCCAGTTATGCATTATACAACATGCAAGCACAAGCTCGATTTGTGTTCTCAAGCGATAGAATGGTTTGTTGGTGTCAATGATGCGAAAACGGTTCTTCAGAGTCCCAAATGCCCTTTCTACAGTTACTCTCAAACTAGAGTGCCTCAAATTATACAACTCTTTTGGGTTGGTTGGGTAGTTCCTATTCCCATATTCTTTAAGATGGTACCTACAACCTCGATAAGGAGGAAGAAATCCAGGCCGACAAGCATATCCAACATCTACTAAGAAGAATTTGCCTAAAACAAATGTGGAGTTCAATTAGATTCATCATTTTGCAGTTACATTTGCTTCTTATTATCACAGTTGATTTAATTACCTGGTGGAACCCTCAACCCATCCTCTCTCTGTAATGCATCAGCAAGAATTATGGCATCATGAGCTGATCCCTCCCAACCAGCCAGCACATAGGTAAATTTCAAGTCAAAGCTATCTGCTGCTAGCACATTTTGTATGGGGGCATTCTTTCTACCCCTAAATGCAGCTTGCATCTTGGCTGGAACTTTGGCAAATACATGAGTCCCATCAATGGCCCCAATGCAGTCCTACATGGCATCCAAAATTGTATAGTAAATTGACATGAGCTAATGCAACAATATCCTAGCAGCTATATGACAGGTTTTTTTACCTTAAAGTAAGGATACCATCTATGACTGTTGCTAATCTTTACTGGTGTCTCATTGCTTGGAGGTCTAATCATCTCTTGTCTAAGCTCACCAATAGCATACAACACGTCTTTAAAATGGCGGTGGACTGTCTCTATAGACCTTCTCCAATTTTGCTTTACAACTCTAAATCATTGGTTATGACCAACAATATGGAGAAACATTGCAACTTGCTCTTCAACACAAGAATTTATGTTGTCAGCAAGTAGCTTCTTCTCTCTAAGCAAGTTGCACAAACTAAAAAAGGGTGCCCTTCTCATTCTAAGCATGTTCACACACTCTATATCATTGTAGTTGTAAATTAAGTTCAAGTTCCTTTGGCACTCCTCATCCCTAATGCTCATTGGACCATAACTGATCTGAGGCCGCTGACTCTGAAGCATTCTAAGTCTAGCAAACAGCAGGGCATACATAGCAGTGATAAGAGCAGCAGCACGAGCAAAAAGAATGCGTCTCTTCTCTTCTAAGTCCATCTAGAAAAAATGAATGGAATTTAAGGACAAATGCTCAGAATAACAATGTCATCATCATGGACTTGGACAAAAGCTTAGAAAAAGGATTCATCATATACTAGAACATGCTAAAAATAAGACTTTCATCATCACAGGCTAGGACAATAGCTCAGAAAAAAGGCATCATCATAGACTAAGGCAATAGCTCAGGACAAAAGGAATCATCACAGACTTGGACAATAGCTCAGACAAAATGGCAACTTCATATACTTGCTCATAATCTCACAAAGTAGGACATGCATCCGAATCCAAGAACGCAGGACTCACTATCGTACGGTACAGATTAGGGGAGAGGCGAGAGGGGAAGTAGATATACAAAATACCCACATCAACAAGCAGCAGCACCAGCTAAAGCCCAACCCAGCAGGTGAGGGAGCTCAGATCTGCAAGCACACAAGCAAAGAAAAGAGGATTAGCATACACAAAATAGGATTTTTACTTGAAAAAAACAAGAAAATAATATGAGACCTAAGAATAAGGATCCATACCGCAATAACAGCCAAGAAATCAGATCTGGTGTGCCTGCAGCGAGATCAACAAACAATGGTGACCTAGGGTTTCAAATCGCACAGAAAAATGGAGAAAGAGAATGGGGAAAAACTCACTTGCTTCGAGAGGACGCAAATCCACGGCACCTGCAACAAATCGAGATAGATGGTAGGCATTAGGAGGCCACGAATCCATCAAGAACATCGGGGGAGGAGGAAGAGGAGGTGGAGCTTACCGGCGGCGCAGACGGGAAGCGACAAGAAGAAGAAGAGAGGGAGGCGGCGGGAGGGAAGATATATAGGCGGTGAATGGCGGAAACGGGGGAGGTAACCCTAGGATCTTCGCGCCATCTCTCCGCGCACGGAATCGCCAAGCGCGCGAGCTCGCGGGAGCACAGAGCGAGCCAGGCTGAAGAAAAACGGACGATTTGGGCGTTCCTCGCGAGCCAGGCCAGGAGACGGCTTTTGCACGAGCAGAGCCTGGCTCGGGACAGTGGCCAGGGAACTAAACATAAGCAGACTACATCCGAAGAAGCTGGTTTGCCCTTATGCGGGCAACCAAACACGCCCTATGAGACACGGTTGCGTTGCGCTCGTCGCCAGCAGTGTATAGGTTCAACAGCTACACTGCGGCTAGGCCGCAACGAATTGAATGAGGTAGTATACCATGCATAACTGTAGGCGTAGGACGGTAGGAACAAGCTAGCCAGCTAGGCACGAGCAATTTGTTAGTGGGATTGCTGATGCCAGCTAGGCGCACGGCTTTGGCGTTGGCCAGCGGCACGCACGTTGCGAGAATTCTACTGGCCGCCATCTATCTGTTCTGAACCATGGCGGCCATGGCCCATGCCCTGTGTAAGAGGGCTCGGCGCCAGGACTGACCGTCCAGATGTACGACGTCGAGTTCGGCGTCAAGACCTACGGCGCCGAGCTAGCTACATGTCAACGTCTATGGCGTCAACGTGGAGTGTACATCTAAAGCTAAAAATAATGATGTTTGCATCAGCCTGAAAGAAAAATCTCGCAGATAGTGAAAACAAAATGGACAACTTGGAGATTACGAGTTGATCACTGAAAACATGCAAGATATCTTTCCAGCACAACCAACTAGAATATTAAGATTGTTTTTTTATAACATTGCATATAACTCATGCTGTCACCAGTATGGGTATTAGAGATCAATGACGACTTTAGTGCAAAATGCTCGTTTCCTGCTTTATCTTGATCCAATCTATTACAATTCATCTCTTCAGTACTTGGCAGTACAATCCAATGAGAGATCATAACATGTCCATCGGTCAATAATACCAATGCTTTGATAGCCCATGGCCTGTTATATTCTCATGGGAACAAAATTTGACGTTAGCACTTAGCAGCCCATTTGCAAACCAACAAAGTACCCATGGGCTGGTTTTCTCCAGCAAGGTCATGGCAAAGTATCTTATGTTCTTATGTGAAACAAGTTAGTTAACAACTTTAATTATTTCTTTCATCAACATCGGCGACAATAACAGAGTGTATAGGTAGTAAACCAAAGGTAGGAAAACCTATTGGTAGTATATTCAAGCAAAAGGCCTACAAAGGCGTGGCAACGCCACGCCATGTTTTCTCGTAAAGTCTTAATTTTGTATGAAATTTTGACTGAATGTTGACTCAATGGTTTAGGTGTGCATTTGTTGTGAAGTCAAGATACAATGATTTGTTTCCCAAGGTTTGGCTCCTTTCAAGGACCTATGTTTCTGTTGAGGAAGCTCCCAGCGATCTAAGGGTCAAGCATAAACTAGTTTTCTTTCAAATACTTCTATCCATCCACTATTTTCATCTCTTTCATTGTAGTGGTGAGATTGGAGCCTTCACAAACTTTTTTACGGCTTAACAAAAGCATGGGAGCTCGTTGCATGACGCAAGCCGTCTAGGATGTCCCACCTTCAAGACTAACAGATGTTTCATGAGCAATTGACGAATCTGCAAGTGCTCAAGGATTTGGATTGCTCACTTGTACACACAATCACCCAAACTTTCAACACAACTCAAATCTTACAAACCCCACAAAGAAGTGTTGGTGAGAGCTCACAAGGCTTTTGGTTCAGTTTGGGGGCATGGGGAGGTAGCATCAACCCCTCCAAATGAGGATGGGGAGAGGTTATATATACTCCACTGATTATAAGAACTACCTGATAAGTTAGTTAAAGTCTAGAACTTTCACACTTGAACATAAACTAGTATTTGGAACTCGAAACTAGCCGTTGGACTAGAAATATGCGGAACCTCCACAGCTGAATAAACAACCCAGGTCACCTCACAAAAACACCACAACTTTAAGCTTTGAACTCCGATTGCGCTAATCTTAGACTCTACAAAAAAAATTATAGAGGGCTAACCATTCCAACTGAAAACAAGCTCAAATACCTACAAGTGAAAGTGTTGTGGCATGTCTTTCTCTCATATTAACACTTGGTGTTCAGTTAGTTTGAGCACTTGAGACTTGTTGATCAATTGAAGTTGCATCCCTCTTAATAATATGGCATACCTACACTCGATATTAAAAGGAAATGTCTATTTTAAACACTTGAGTTTTCAATGTATTCATATGCCGTCTCTTTTGAATATATCTTCATAAGGATCTGCAACCACTCTTGTCTCAATCCTTTGAGCAAATTCACCTTGAGCTTATGACATCAACTATTCTAACTCATAAAAGATCAATTTATTTTAAGTCACTTCAACTTATGATCCAACAATATTTGATACTTCACATTGCATCACTCCTCATGGCATGATTAGTTCATTGGTCTTAACAAAAGCACTTGCTTCTTCATCCTAGTCTTGGTTCCTTGTTTCCAAGCCGCCGCTTGCCCTTCACCTTCACTTACTTCCTTGAGGCTAAATCCTTACTTAACCCTTCAAACTATATTTGCCATCCTCAAGTCAAGCTTTGCTTTGTATAAAAAAAAAGGCACTCAATGAAATCTATATCTATATATCTTATATTTTCAATCCCCACTAGCATTCTATTTCGCCATGCAAGTTGTCCACATCAGCACCCACTAGCACACATGCAGTTATGTCTTCATTCAAGCTAATTACATTAGCAAACTACATCATTCACTAATATATGCTATATACTTAGATATACAATATGTCTAGATATATATAAAAACAATATATCTAAAAAGTCAAAACATCATATAATTTGGCATGGAGGGAATATCTCTTTGGGGAATAAAACTGCAAAAGGGGGCTGTTGGACATATAGTTAGAGATAGGCCTGACTTAGAGATGTACTTGTATAGCACATCTATAGGCGGCCGTTGGACTATATCTCTAAGAGTCCCTCATGGTCATAACAGATGTACACCTCGCAAGATGCAGACCGGGTAAGCCACGAAAGGGGGTCCACGGCCTCCTACTTGAGGTGTGAACCTTCCTAATCGGTGGTATGTTACACTCTCTAGAGTTCGGACTGAGATTCGAGTTGCCATGGATATAGAGATTCAAGAGCAAGTTCCTGAGGTAGAGATTTGAACCCCCCTGCTAGTTCTTGTAATTTTTCTTAAGCAAATGGCAGGACCTCTGTCTTTCGAATTAAGAAGCAAGGGGAGAAAAGCTGTTAGTTCTTCTATATCTGCCGACAATTTGGTCTCCAGGGTTACAATCCATCGTTCTTTGTTTCACTTTTTACTTAGTGATAAGCTTGTTTCTGTTTCCATTTGGCCTTACAAACTATTTTTGAAGATGAAGGTGCACATATTTAAGTTCTAATTCTAGGCCCAGTCATCTCGTATTTGTACATAGCATACTAATAAAAGGAATTTGGTATGTGTTATTGCAGAATTCAATGGAACATATAAGCGAAAGGATGACTGGCACCGAGCGAACAAAAGACCATACCGACAGTTGGAGAGCATGCAGTTACATCTTAGGTGATCACAAATTATGAAATCTCAAACATCTCTAAAACAAGAGATTGCTCAAAACGCTGAGGCTTTGCAGCTTCAATTTGCTTGTTCCAGCTTTCTATTCAGACCTCTGATACGTTCTCCCATGAACAACATCCTTTTGTGTTGTCCTACAATTTGCAGTGAACCTATGCTTTGAGGAGCTGGCATACTATGGAATCCAGTTCAACTTGGTGGCATTTCTCAAGACGGTGCTGCACGAAAGCAATGTTGTGGCAGCAAGAAACTATACGAATTGGCAGGGGACGTGCTGCATCGCGCCGCTAGCTGGAGCTATAATAGCAGATTCTTGTCTGGGCAGATACCTGACTACAGTAGCTTTCTTCAGAGTCTATCTGCTTGTAAGCACACAAGCCGCACCCATTGGTAGACCTACCAAACACACCTAACCAGTTCGTTTTCGTGTTGACAGGGGATGGCTGCAATGTCTTTTTCAGCGTCGTTCCTGAAGGTGCATGGTCCATCCCAGTCCGCTGTGTTCTTCCTTGGCCTCTACATGATGGCCATAGGAGCTGGTGGCATCAAGCCCTACGTTTATCATTCGGCGCAGATCAATTCGATGACAGCAGCCCAGCTGAGAGGCTAAAAAAGAATTCCTTCTTTAACTGGTTCTTCTTCGCAATCAACATTGGCAGCTTCATCGCAGGCACCGGTGTTGTGTGGGTGCAACATCATTACGGGTGGGCGGTTGGCCTCTGGCTCCCAACGTTGTTCATCGTGTTGGCCATTGCAAGCTTCTTGATGGGCTCCAATAAGTACAGGGTCCAAAAGCCTTTGGGGAGTCCAATTGTAAGAGTTTTTCAAGTCATAGTTGCAGCTATTCGGAAATGGAATGTAGGCTTGCCGCAAGATGATTCTCTTCTCCACGAGCTACCTCAGAAGACGCCAGTCGCAGACGGCCATAATCTGCAGCACACACCAGTTCTTAGGTACAGTAGTTGCCTCGATACGGTGTACACTCCTTCCATAGGCCCCATGTTTCTCTGACCTGGAAGGCAATTTCTTTGCGTAGATTTCTTGATAAGGCTGCAGTGGTCGTCTCATCAACTGAAGAGTTGTCTGGCTCTGATCCATGGAGGCTCTGCACAGTGACGCAAGTAGAAGAGCTGAAGGTGATCATCGGGATGCTGCCCATCTGGGCCAACGGGATCGTGTTCTTCGCCTTCATGGCACAGTTCTCCTCGACATTCCTGGAGCAAGGAAGGACAATGAACAAGCACATCGGTGCGTTAGGCATCCCGCCGGCGTCGTTCAACGCCATCAGCGTCCTCATCTGGGTCCCTGTCTACGACCAGATCGTCGTCCCGACAGCCAGACGCCTCACCGGCAATGCTCGGGGGATCTCGGAGCTGCAGCGCTTTGGCACCGGACTGCTCCTGTCGATCGCGGTGATGGTGACCGCAGCGCTGGTCGAGACGCGGCGCCTGGCGAGCGCGCACGGAGAGGGCCAGGCGTCGATGAGCATCCTTTGGCAGGTGCCTCAGTACTTCCTGGTGGCCGCCAGCGTCGTGTTCGCATGCGTTGGGCAGGCGGAGTTCTTCTACAACGAGGCTCCGGCGTCGATGCGGAGCCTGCGCTCGGCGCTGAGCCTGCTGATCGTGGCGGTCGGGAGCTACCTGAGCTCGCTCGTGGTGACCACGGTGGTGTGTGTCACGACGAGGGGCGGCAAGATCGGGTGGATACCCGATGATGACCTTAACAAAGGCCACCTAGATCGCTTCTTCTGGCTCCTCGCGGCACTCGGCTCGCTCAACCTGGCGGTTTTCGTGTGCTGCGCAAGGCGGTACAAGCGCAAGAACGTTTAGATTCAGACCGGCAAGGAAGATCGTTGGTTTATATGTTTCGTTAGATTCATGTATGATTCCAAGCGACGTGATAAAAATATTTCAATCATGTATTCCCTCTATTTCAGATCGTAAGTCGTTTTAGTTTTCTACGTATGTAGATTTTACTATGCATTTAATTTACACTATGTCTGGATATATAATAAAAACTATGTGTTTAGAAAAGGAAAAACAACTTATAATTTGAAACGAAGAGGGCCGACGTGGGATCCGGCAAGCAAACCAGCTTCGTCAGATCCGTCGGCGAGGCGACACTGGGATCCAGCTTCGTCAGATCATCCACAATCCTAGCGGGTCTTGTCCACAACCTTCAATCTGCTGCCGACGAGGAAGAAGGTGTGTAGAAACACAGGGAGTTCGAAGCAGAGGTAAGAGCGAAGGCGCGAATCGACAGTGGCTTCCGCAAGGCCACCACGAAGATTGATGGTGGCGCGGATCACGAGGGCCAGGGCCTCGTCCTCCACCACCTCCATTTGTTCCCCCGAGCACTATGAGGATCGAAGCCGAGGCACATGCCTCGTCTCCCACTGCGAGGCGTGTCTGAGAGAGATGGAGGACAAAATACATCTTTTCTTCGCCACTTTTAGCTCTTGATAGTTTGGTTTCTTCGACTAGTGAAATAATGGTTAGTTTGATATGGTCCATCTCGATTCTATCTGGCAAAAACTTAAGCGGCTAACTGTTAGCCAAAGGGATCCAAGCAGGCTCTATAACTAAATCATATATAATATAGAGTAAAATGCACCTAGGTCCTCAAACTTTTGGGGGTCTTTCCACCTGGGTCCTCGAACTAAAAAATGACTATCCGAGTCCCTAAACCACTGCCTCGGTGCATCAATGGCCCAAAACCAGCTACGCCAACATCAGCATTCGACTGTGGCTGTGCCACTTTGGCAGCTGGACGCTGTGGCCATGCCAACTTTTCAAAAAAAAAACCCTATCCCATTTCTCTTTCTCTCTTCCAAGTCCGTGCTGGGGTGGGATGCCCACGAGAGCTTTTTGGAAATAGACCATTATGGGAAGTGGGCTTTGGTAACATGCCATCCAGCAATGGGGCTTCGCCAGTTTTCCATTATAGAACGCGATCCACCCGCTAGAATGCCATCCGATGCCTTTAGGATCCTTTTATTCCTCTTCCGCCCTTGCCCCTTATCTTTTTCTTTGACTGAGAAGCCGCTGGGACAGAACGGAGGCACGCAAAACGTATCTAGCGTGGGCGCGCTCATTCTTCTCTGACGCCATGCGAGCGAAAGGTCGCACCCACGGCGATCCTCCCACCCACGGTGAGCCCCCATGGCCAGCTCCCCCACGCCTGCCCGCCTCCCCACGGCACGCCCACTCGCTCCCCCACGCCCGCCTGCCGAGCGTCGCCTACGTGAATCTTTTGTACTTGTTATCAAAAGGTATCAGTTATGCCAATGACTCAATGAAAATGACATGTTATGTTCTCAATTGACAAAAACTACTTTCTTCTGAAATGGCACAGGGTTCATAAGACCCATTAGTAGGCTGGCATAGGTTCAAATGGCACAGGGTGAAAAGCATACATGTTCAGGTTCACAAACACATACAAGTCTAGTAGCATACATGTTCAGGTTCAAAAACACATACAAGAGCCATCAGTAGGCTGGCACAAGTTCTTTTCGAAACAAGACACAAGTTCTCAGACTCATATAAGACACAGGTTCACACACATACAAGTTCAAATGACGACACAGGTTCTTAGATTTTTTTCATTTTTCTTGGGACCAACTTCTTCGGTGTTGTTCGCTTCTTTCTTGGTGTTCCTTGAGTGGTGCTACACAACCCATCAGTAGGCTGGCCATCTGATCCTTCTCCCATCAAGAATGCCAAGCGTCGGAAAAAAAAACAAAATTAAGTAACTGAACATTGCAACTTCCAGAAAGTATAGATGGCTGTCATTACTGTCTTTACCCTCTTGTTAGCCTAATTGGGCTCTCTTGCAAGATTATTTCCTTGATCGGATTGGTTACTACAATTGAGTTTTCCGGAACAAATGGGACTATAGCATTATCATTTTCAGCTTACATAGCTTGCACAGATTGCACAGTTGCATTTTCATCTTGCACAGTTGCTTGATCAGATTGCACAGTAGGATTTTCAGGCTCCTTATCTTGCTTCTTTGCCCTTTTTGTTAGGATTTTAGCATGTGGTCCATATTTAGTAGTATTTTTCCTAGGCTTCCTTTTTCTCCGGAGAAAAACGTTAAACAAATATTTAAAATAGCATGGTGCAATCAGTCACTAAATAAAATGAAGAAAAAAAGATGCTACCTTTTCTTTGTCCCATTAAACTTGCACTTGTAGCTAGTTTGTCCATGACCTAATATACGCACCGCTTGCACTTCCTTTTTCCCATAATTAGTTGCCTCTTTCCCTTAGCAGCTTCCTCAGCTTCCATTTCTGCATCCTTATCGATTTGATTGGCAGCATCCTTTGCATCTTTTTTGCTCATGCCACCACTTCCCCCATCCAAACATCCTTTGATTCGTAGTTTTCTAGGCTTTCCAGCAGGCCTTTTACCTAATGGTGTGTTAACTGCAAAGTCAAGCTCAACTTCAGGCCACTAGGTCTTATCTGGAAGTGGCTCTATCAGTCTCTTATAAGCATTCTTGAACCTCTCTACTGAGTAATAATCATGAACAAAGTCTTCCATCTTAACATTAATACTTTGTTGCGTTGTTATGAGGACCAAGGCATGCTGACAAGGTTTTCCAGTATGCTGCCACTGAAGACATGTACATTCATGCAAATGTGACTTGACAACATGCCTATTATGTGTGCTGGTTATGTCATGTATCTCTGCAGCAAAAGGACATGCCTTCACAACTATTAGGTTTCTTAAACTCCTAGTCCTCGCTTTCAATTGTTCTAGTACTGCAGGTAGGATCCTACCATGAAGCCTCTCTGAAATTGCACGTCTCTTGTTCCATAGTATCATTATCATCTCTCTAATCTTGTCAGCAAGCTCACGGTCGTCCCATCAGGTTGTGTTCGCCCATTAATATGCCATGGGCAATCAACATCAGCGCAATCAGCAATGTACCTCTTCTTATCTGTTTTGACTAAGTGAAGTTCAAAATCATCATTTATTGTAAATTGTTTTATGGCCAGTCTAAACTCCTTTATGTTTGGATACACGGTGCCAATATCTATACAAGGCTTGTTAGGATCATAAGCATATAGTCTTTCCCCTGGTACATGATCTTCAACAGGAATTGCAGCACCAGTTATATCAATATCAATGTCAGCAGTTCTATTTTCAGCTGTGTTGTCCCTCTCAGTAGCAGCCTGAGCCTTAGCCTCACTAGGCCTATCATGCTGATCATCATCAGTTCTCAAACCTAGAAGACAGAACAACTGATCCTCATCAATTATATCTAGTACACCTTCACCCTCTTCATCAACTATATCAGCAATCTGCAGTCTGTCCCAATCAACACCTCCATAACATTCTACAGCCTATGAACTGCCAAGGATATCACATGCTTCCTGTTCTATAGGCTTATTATTGCTATCAACATCTCCAATTTTTTCTATTGCATCTACACTAATGTTAGGCTTCTCATCGAGCCTGGAGAAATTGGAAAAAATTATAGTGTTAGAAACCTATTGAGCGAGGTCACTGTATTGGCTTCCCAAACTCAGTTAGAGAAATACAAACACTGAAATAAAAGAGGAATCATACCGAATGAGGTCACTCCATCTGCAGTCCATTGGGGAAGGTCATTGCATCGGCGCTTGAAGAAGAAGAAGAAGAAGCAGCAGCCTAGAATAGGAGAGGGAGCGTGGGAAGGGGCGGCACAGTGGGGAGCTGACAGGGGGGCGTCATGGGGGCCTGCTCGCCGTGGGGGCTGCTCGCGTCGGAGTCGGACAGGAGCACCGTGCCTCGCTCGATCTGTTCTCCGACTACCTCCGTTCCGTCCCAGGCACGAGGCCGATGAAAGAAAAGATAAGGGGCAGGGGCAGAAGAGGAATAAAATAAGCCCAAAGACAGATATCGGATGGCATTCCAACGAGTGGGTCGCGTTATAATGAAAAATTGGTGAAGTCCCGTTACGAGATGACAAGTCACGGAAGCCCACTTCCCATAGTCTGTTTGCAAAAAGCTCTGCCGATGAGGATGGATGTGCCCGTGCTGCTCCCCTCGTCGCCCGCGCACCTCCGGGTCTAGGTGGACGTGGCGCTATGGGGCGTCGTCACAGCATCCGAGGCTGCTCGACGCGGCCATGGGCTTCGCCTCCAGCATCCACACTAGCCGCAGGATGGCGTCCAGGAACGCGACGGGGTTCTGAAGGATCGAAATGGGCGACCAGAGGGGAGGTGAATGGTCGCGGAAGCCAAAAATTTATAACCCTTCCCCTAAACACAAAACTTGATTAAATCACGTTTTTAAAATCTGGACAGAACTCTATGTACCTAGTAAACATGATGTGGACGAAAATCCGTAACTCCGATTGACCTAAAAATTTGTCAGATTAAACTAGATGAAATTACGAAACTAACCTAACTGGAATCACGTCAATCTGACTTACGGATCTTGAGATAAAAATAAAACAAGCAGACTATGTCAGATGCTAACGAGAATTGTAAAGAACAAATCGAGATGCACAAGATCAATCATTATAGATGAAAGATTAAATTGAGTAATTGAACTTATAAAAGTGCATCTAGCCTCCGCCCGAACATCCTCCCTCTCTTAATCGGAGAGATCAACAAAAACCTCTCACTAGAATTCAAACCCTAGGCTAGACCGGAGAGAGGAAAACTGAACGGGAAACCCCGGGGCATGAGTACTGTTCATGGGTACTGTTCATGCGTGAATAGTAACTCGCCGGGAGTCCAAAACGTCCCTCTCTTCTCAACCCTAGGTGCCACATATTTATATCTCCAAAGGGTGGTATGACCTATTTTCACATAACCCCCTACGCTAAATAAATCCAATGTAGGGGTGTAAATTCCAATTACGTCCTCCATGGCAAATTCCACGATGTCCGTGATCCCTCCATCTCCGCGATGTGATCATCGCGATGTCATCGCACGACCATCCGAAATCGTATCGCGATCGCCATAATTTTCCATCTTCGGCCAACGCCTACCGCACGGGCGTCCCGGTACGATGCACGGCATTGTGGCTCAACCAGCGAACCCCGGATTTTGTGGCATAATCCGGAAACCTCCCTCGACGTCCTCCCGCCATGTAGCCAGGTACAGTAGACGTACACCGCACGATCGCCTGTCCCTCGAACGCAAGCCTCGATCCATCCTTCTCCGCCCCCGTGGTTTTTCGACGCGGCATCCTATCTTCGTTCTTCACTCGTCACCGCATGTACCTTGTCTCCACCTGTCACCTGCAACCACAACCTGCCAAGAGACACGTCACACGCACATCGTGTTGTCAATCGCTCATCACCAAGGTGCTAGCCCACTGGCATCTCAGGTTCCAACGCGTGGAGCTCGCCGCCTGCACACGCGACCAGGAGCGCTACCGCCTCGCACGCCTTAAGGCTTAGCCAAGCTTGCGCTCGCCTCCACTCTCTCGCCTAGCCCTCTTCTTCTCCCTCTTGCTCTCCCTACTCGTCGCAGGCACGGCCGCCATGGTCACCGGACGCGAGCTCGTAATCTACCGTCGCCGTTCTGCTGTAGCCGAGCCACCCCACGCCTCACCGTCAGCACGACTAGCTGCAATGTAACGAGGCACACCCGGAGCACCCATCCTCGACCACGCTCTTCGTCGGTGTCGCCGCCCCACCATCGCCATGGGCGTGCGCTCCCGGGCAGCCGCGCTCTGCCCGCAGCCGTGGCCCCGACCGCACGTCACCGCCACCGTGTGGACCTCATGGGCCCCGCAGCTGCCGCCTCCGTGCTACCGGCGGCCATCTCCATGAACGCGTGTGAGCAGGCAAGCGGGGGCACGCGAGCAGGCGCCACCGCCACCGCTACGGGTGTGCATGCGAGCCGTCGCGGCCACGTGGGCGAGTAGCAGCAGCCGACGTGTGGGCGCACGTGCGAACAGGGGTTGCAAGCACCGTCACACAGAGAGAACAACCGCCATGCCACTGCACGCCGCGAGCGCCGACGGCGTGCTCGTGTACGTTGTCCACGCGCTCGCCAGGGCCAGGTGCTGGTGCGACGGTGCCGAGAACCCACTGTTCCACAAGGCCACTGTGTACGGACCCAGAGCAGGGGCGTCCAGTGGGCGTGTGTGGGTGAGCACTGAGCAGCCGTGTGAGCAGGCGTGTGTGCGTGTAGGGTCGCGCGAGGAGGAGAAGCGAGGCTTGGTCATGGGGTCCAGCTGCGGTGCATGGAGAGCACGGGCCGGAAGCGGCACCTGCTCGTGAGGCATGGACGTGGCGCTTGTGTTGCGTGAGGCTCGAGCGCGGGCGGCAGCCGTGGGTCCGTGGTGGAGGAACAGAGAGCCAGCGCCTTCTGTTGCTGTGCTAGCAGACAAGGTGGTGGTAGTGGAGGAGGTGCAGTCTGGCCGCAGCCCGTCTGCCTCAGTCTATGCCATCGGCAAATGCGGTCAGGAGCATGGCCACCTCGCCACGTGCATGCGTGCTCGATGGACGCCGCGCCGGAGCTGGACTCGAGCACGAGGGGATGCCCAAGAGGAGGATGGCGGTGCCCGTGTAGGATGCCGGTTTAGCGCCGTGCGTCGTGGCAGCCGGTGCCAGCAAACCCATGGCAACGCAGCGCGGATGCTCAGGCGGTCGACGTCGACGCGGGTGACAGTGGCCGCCCTTCCTTGCACACGTCAGTTTGCCGCCACCACCCAGCAGGCTGGTGGGCGTTCAGGGAGGCCATGGAGCTGCTCTGCGATAGGCCAGTCTCCAGGTCTATGACCAAGGCGGCACTGCACCTGCTCGTGCGCACGACGGCGTGGGGCCGCGACCGCGTCAAGGCGGTTGACACCGGGGCGGTGCCCGTGCCCGTCGACATGCTCTTCAACGACGGGGCGGAGCACCGTGCATGCGAGCTCATCCTGGTGGCGCTAGACATGCTCTTCGACGACGTGGTGGAGTGCCGTGCGTGCGAGCTCGTCCTAACGGCGGCGGCTGTGTCATGGGAGCGCGTCACGGCCGCCATGCTCGGGATACGACAATTCTGGAGCTTAGACAGGGGGTTTTGGAAAAATTGCGCAGCCACGGTGTACACCTGCCATTGTGGCACCGCCACGTTGGCTGTTGGCGCTTGCGTGGTGGGCTTTGGATCTTTGGTGCGCGACGACAGAAGATTAGCGACCTAGACTGTTGGTTTTTTAGTTCGAAGATGAAGACTCCAAAGGTTTGAAAACCCAGGGTGTATTTTATCCTATAATATATCATACATAACTATTATACAGAAATGCTATACAACACACATGTGTTTTAGAAAAAAAACACATGGATTTTTTTCAACCGGTTTTTGGCCTTCCGATCGGGATCGGTTGGTTCAGGCGGGCGAGACGCGGGCGCATGCAGCTTCTCTTGTCCATTGCCTTTTGTCAACCAGGGCGCGGGCCCTACCTCTCTCATGCGGTCAGAGGGAGCAGCGCCTCCTGCACCTCGCCCAGCGTAGGCACGCGGCTGTAGCAGCACATGCAGGTGGTCCCCGCCAGCTGTAGGCCTCACGAGCGCATGCAACAACTGATGGATCCCACTGCAACCTGTGGACAATCTGTTATTTGGTGGCGGCGGCGCCGGCGACGATAGATCTGTGATTTGTCCTTTCATAGAAAAATAATTATGATCTGTGATCTATGATTTATAGAGGCTAGAGGCTGGAGGTAGAAGAATGGTGAAGGTTGTTCTTAATCCTATGGTGCAAAAAAGAATTCATGTGTCATAAAAGACATGGCTATGTAGTCTTATGGTGAAAAAAATTATGTGTTTAAACTACATAAAACATATGATCGTGTATTAGACATACTCTTATTATATCGCTACATTATCAAGGCTGTGTTTAGTTGGGTGAAATTTAAGAATTTAGCTACTGTAACACTTTCGTTTTTATTTTGTAATTAGTATTCAATCATGAACTAATTAGGCTCAAAACATTCGTCTCGCGATTTCCAACCAAACTGTGTAATTAGTTTTTTTTGTTTATATTTAATACTCCATACACGTATCGAAAGATTCGATGTGATGGTTTTTTAAAAAACTTTTTGAGACTAAGTCTGAAATGTTACACCAATATACTACTCCGTAGATGGGTATCGGAATACTGCTCTGGCAATTCCAAATCGCGTCTCCGAATCTGTATGAATTGACTGCCGCGGTCCCCTCCGTCTGAGACCCTCCTATCCAATTATTTTTCTCTGTCGTGACGTGAAATGAATGAAATCCGCCCTGTCAGACGAAGACAGAGCGTTGCCAGTGCGGAGCTTCTTTGATCCGCTCCGGCTGTTCCCGTGGACCGTGGACCGGACTTGGGGTTGGGGGAGGCCCTCTGTCTCCAACTCTTCATGGATGAGGCAGCAGGACTGCTGTTGCAAGAAGAGGGTGGAGGTGGGGACCACGAACCACTCCTCCTTCCACTTCCACAGGTGAACTCCCCGATTACCATCTCTCTGTGGTTCAAATTCCATCCCGTAGTATATCGTAGTCAGTCTGTGAGATTCAGTTAGTATTCCTTTCCGGGCCAGCTAATTTGTTCCTTTCTTTGTTTAACGAAAATTGCTGCTTGAGGAATCCATCCCTCGAGTTCAAGTCAAAACTTGTGAGGCATTCAGAGTTCTTCAGTTTCTGTTTATGAATTGGGGTAATTTCTTATTTAGCCCTGGTTTAAAGTTGTCTTTCTTCCTTGGCCCTGAAACAAAATTCCTTATCTATTTGGCCTCACTCGAAGTTTTCTTTTCCCATCTAGCCTTACGTCATATCCCGCCTCTAACACCGTTAAGTAGCACATGAAATGACCAAACTGCCCCTGAGATATTATGAGAAACCAAAGATTACACAGGCATCGTAACAAATGCTCAAAATTATGTTGTTATACTGCCTGGGTGACCTTTGGTTTCTCATAATGTTTCAGGGCCAGTTTGGTCATTTTATGTGCCACTTAATGGTGTTAGAGGCGGGAGATGACGGTAAGGCCAGATTGGAAAACAAAACTTCGAGTGAGGCCAGATAGGTAAGAAATTTTGTTTGAGGGCCAAAGAAAAAAGACAACTTTAAACCAGAGCCAAATAATAAATTTTCTCTTATGAATTTGTGATGCCATGTTTTCTGTTCGAGAAAAATTGCGATGCCATGTTTTGCATGGTAATGTATTTGATGCTAATTCGGAGTTCAGGCAAGTGGGTGGAAAATCCGACTGCCCAAAATAAATGTGTAGTTCTATTTCGACAGGGATTTGTTGAACGCCTACCGTTAATTCATAACTGTTTGCCCATGTTGGGAAGATTGATGGGAAGCAATTAAGTTCCTTTCCTTTTTCTTTGTCTTTCTTTTTGGAGGATAAAAACAGTAGCACTGCTAAAGCATTACGAAAGTGTATGTAATCCATTTAGGCCTTGTTCGTTTCATCCCCAAACCATGGGAATTGAGGGCGATTGGAGGTGATTGAGGAGGATTTTGACTTGTAGAGGATTTAATCCCCCTCAATCCCTCCCAATCCCCTTGGTTTTAGAGCAAAACGATCAGGGCCTTAGGTGGTTTAAGCCTAAGTGCTAGTGTTATCTTTTAGCAGGACGCTGGCCTTTACACAGGTGATGGATCTGTTGATGTCAAAGGGCGCCCTGCATTAAAGCGCACTACAGGCAATTGGAAAGCATGTTTTTTCATCCTAGGTAATTTTTTTGGCAGATGCATATGCCAGAAAACTTTGGCGCATAATTTGGCATGTTCATATTCTGTTACCCACACTATTCTTCGGTTTGATATATGATCACATTAATAATCTCAACTATCCATTGTTAATGTGTAATATGTGATTTTGGTTTGCTTAGGAGGTCAAACTTCCAACATGTTCACCTCTTCTTACAAGTGCTTATATAGTTTCACATACCTAAGATTCTCCATAGGCACTTGGCAGGCACCGTGCTGCAGGATAACCAAAAGAAAATCCTTGATTTTTTTTTCTGTAAAGCATCTCTCCAAACATCTGCATTGTACATGAAATTTTATATCCTCAGGAAAATCATATATTCAGCATTAGCCAGAACAGTCAGAGTCATATAGCACAACACGTTTCAAGACTAACCCATATTACAGATCATAAGGTAAATTGAAGCATTCCTGCACTTTATAAATCCAGAAACAAGTTTTGCCAAGTTTCAGCATTGCTAGTCTTTTGACAGGGAATGAGTGTTGTGAAAGGTTGGCCTACTACGGAATTGCGAAAAACCTAGTTACTTATTTGAAAGTGAAGCTTCATCTAGGCAACCTCGAGGCTGCAAGACATGTCACCACTTGGCAAGGGACATGCTATCTCACTCCCCTTGTTGGAGCCATCTTAGCAGATTCTCATTGGGGGAAATACTGGACAATTGCTGTTTTCTCATCAGTTTACTTTATTGTAAGTACAAAGATATTGCCACCCAAGTAATAACCATATTTTAGTACAATATCCATCCCATGCTAACTTAGAAAACAAAATAAAATCTTTGTGGCATATACTACTTAATAATTTATGGATAGTCTTTATTCTTATATTGTGGAGCCCACTGAGCATTAAAAATGAACATGTAGGATATTGGATTGCAATCTTAGTGTCAGACTCAGATTAACTTGAACATTTTAATATTTTCATTTTCTTATATTTTTTTATCATGTGAAATAAATGTCTACCCTTGCCTGAAGCACTAGTTAAATCAAGTATATGACTTCTTTTTTCTTTACTGAAGGGCCTGGCTATTTTGACGCTGTCAGCATCAGTCCCAGCATTGCAGCCACCTTCATGTTTAAGAACAGTTTGTCCAGAAGCAAGCTTACTTCAGTATGGCATATTTTTTGTTGGTCTCTATATGATAGCCCTAGGGACTGGAGGTATCAAACCTTGCGTCTCCTCCTTTGGAGCTGATCAATTTGATGACACTGACCCAGCAGAGAGAGCTAAGAAGGGTTCCTTCTTCAATTGGTTCTACTTCTGTATAAATATTGGTTCATTCATATCAGGCACTATCATAGTGTGGATACAAGATAACACTGGTTGGGGAATAGGATTTGCGATTCCTACAATATTCATGGCATTAGCTATTTCATTCTTCTTCACAGCTTCAAATAAGTACAGATTCCAAAAACCTGGTGGGAGTCCACTCATAAGAGTGTGTCAGGTAGTTATAGCAGCATTTCGTAAGGGGCACATTGAAGTGCCACATGATACATCTCTCCTTTATGAAGTTGATGGCCAAACTTCAGCAATTGAGGGAAGCCGGAAGCTGGAGCACACAAATGAGCTCGAGTAATTCTCATTTTCTGTGATGGAGTCACTACTTACTACTTTAGTTTCAGTATCATGTGGCACCACATTTATGTAATCTTTGGAAATGACAGTACTTACTATATGCATAAAGACATTGAACTTCACTACAAACTTTTTACTGTCTCAACTTGAGGATACTGGAAAATAAGTACATAAATGCAATGAAAAATAAATAGGAATTATTCATAGGATCAGACAACCATGATACTTTCTCCCATACAATTGAATTATCCATACTTTGGCCGCAATATATTTCATATGTTCAGAATGAAATAATGGTACGAGCTTATTTATCTTGAAAAGTACTGAAGTAGTTTGATAACAATATATTGCAGCCGAAATTAGTTGTAAAAGTTGCTTTTGGGGGGACCATTTCAAATTGCCAATGTCCTAAACAACACTTCTTTGTGAGTTTGTGACAAAGAGTAGTAGTATGTTGTAGTTCTATTAGACATCCAATACAATAGGAATAGTGACTGCCACTTAATTGTCAATACTCAGTAGTCAATAGTAATCCAAATCAACTTGGAACTCCATAGAGGAAGCAAATGCATCGTGACACCTGTTACTGTGTACTTGTGATCTTGTTAAATGCTTGCTTGTAAATGCAATGTTTGGTAACATAACTTAAGCCTCAGGACAGGACTAGACACATGTTACTTGCATCTTGTACCCTTCTTTTCCTTCTTAATACAAAAGATACGCAACTCTCCTGCGTGTTCCAGAAAAAAACATGTTACTTGCATAATTGTATTTGTTCCAAGTATGTTACGCCTGTAAGCAGCTTGATTTGCAGACTTGTCTTTTGTTGTGTGACTGCGATAACATTCTAGCTACCTCTCTTTTGTGTAGGTTCCTTGATAGAGCTGCCGTTATCTCATCTGCTGATCTGAAGAACGAATCCTTTACAGACTCATGGAAGCTTTGCACAGTTACCCAGGTGGAAGAATTGAAGATCCTAATAAGAATGTTTCCCATTTGGGCTACTACTATCATATTCAGTGCTGTTTACGCCCAAAACTCTTCCATGTTCATAGAGCAGGGCATGGTTCTTGACAAGCGCATTGGATCTTTCAACATTCCTCCTGCATCTCTCTCAACTTTTGATGTAATCAGCGTCATCATATGGGTTCCACTTTATGACCGCATTCTGGTGCCAATAGCTAGAAAATTCACCGGAAGGGAGAAGGGTTTTTCGGAGCTACAGCGGATGGGAATTGGATTAGTCCTGTCAATTCTTGCGATGGTATCTGCAGCTCTTGTTGAGTTGAAGCGTTTAGAGATTGCCAGGTCTGAAGGTCTTATTCATGAGAAGGCTGCTGTTCCAATGAGCATTCTTTGGCAAATACCACAATATTTCTTGGTGGGTGCTGCTGAGGTGTTTACTTGTATAGGCCAAGTTGAGTTCTTTTACGATCAGGCCCCAGATGCCATGAGGAGTTTATGTAGTGCATTTGCACTTATTACAGTCTCACTGGGAAGCTATATAAGCTCCATCATACTGACGTTGGTGGCGTACATTACAACTCAGGGAGGAGATCCTGGATGGATCCCTGACAATCTGAATGAAGGCCATCTCGACCGGTTCTTTTGGTTAATTGCAGGGATAAGCTTTGTGAATTTGATAGTTTACATGGGTTGTGCTGTGAGATACAGATATAAGAAAGCCTCTTGATTATATTTACGTGAACTCTTGTAATGTGATTCCTGGTGCCATACTTAGCAAATACAATGCATTGTACAGACTTCTGAAGTCCTGCGATTCACTGACTGACTTTCTATTGCAAATCCTACTGTAATTTATTACATGCAGAATAAAGTATCTTGTGATTACTTTGTCTGTGGCAGTAGAGTTATTGCCTTGTTCTATGAAAAAGCTTCCAATTGTTTGTTCAAAGTAGGCCTTTGTGCTACTTGTTTGCTTGAAATGTAGCCACCCTGTTCTGCCTTTTGAATTGTGATTGCCTTAATTTCTTTCATAGTAATACTCCATACCATACATGGATCCAAGTAAAAACATTGCAAAGCAGCCTTTCGCTGCCAAACTTAACACCACAAATTCCATTCTCCTTACGTACATGATCTGTTACTAAGAAAGAGCAGCAAAAAGAAAGACATCAACATTTTATTACTTCAGCAAACAGATGGGATGTGCAACGTTTAGTAAGCCTACATCCATGTAGGTTAGCGTAACAGATATTCTGTCAGGTTGTGAGCCCCTCGCCTTTCTTCTGCATTTGACAAAAGAAACAGCTGGAGCATGTGCATGCTCATCTACAAAGGAACAAGCGAAATGAGTGTTTAGTATTCCATGGCAGATCTCTCGAGACAGAAGATCACAGAATTTGCAGAAGGAAAGGTTCAAGTGCCATTTTGTTGCAGTTTGCCTAGGTACCGCAAAAAGCCAACTTCCCAAACAATGCCACAATATCAGTACTGCCGTACATTGGCCTTAGTCATTTCTGGTCTTAAAAAGTCAAAAGTTAAAAAACCATTTCCTTGTATATGCAGCACAGATCACCAATAATCCCTGCAAGAACAACTCCCATTCTTGAAGTGATGGAACCTATGAGAGTCCCTGACAATGATCTCTCTCTGCACAATCTTTGATATTAACTTAATAGTGGTATGACAGTCCCCACAAATGCGCAGATTCTTGAAAACCTTGATGGGAGCACCCTTCGGAGTAGCAATGATTCCAAAAGCAACAGCAAGCCGCTCGCTATGATAACCAATGTCCTGCTGCTTCTGCTCGTCTTCTACATCATGGAGAACAAATCCGGTGTCTGCTACATACCCTTCTTCCCTCATCTTCAGATACAGCTTCTTCAGAAGCGCATATATTTCTTCAGCTTGAGGATGCAACTTATCCCCAACCAGAAACACATGCACCCTTGTCCCAACCTCAATCCAACTTGAGGCTGGCATTTTAGTAATGCGCTTTAACTCCATGATCCGTCTCGTATTCTCAACTTCATCAAACAAACCAACTGATGCATAAATATTGGCTAGAGTAACATATGTTGCTGGATTTTCAGGTTCAATTTCAAATAATGCTTCTGCTGCCCACTTTGCGAGGCGGACATTCTTATGAATCCGGCAGCCACCAAGCAAGGACGCCCATAGGAACTTGTTAGGCTTTACAGACATTGTGTCGATCATCTCTTCTGCTCGCTCAAACAGGCCTGACCGGCTGAGGAGATCAATCACACAAGCATAATGATCAGCAGTGTGCTCAATACCATATTCATCCTTTATCGAATGGAAGATACCGAGACCTTTATCGACCAGGCCAGCATGAGCACATGCAGATAGAACACCAACAAAGGTGACATGATCAGGCCTGAATCCGGACCTCAATAACATGTCAAAGTAATGCAATGCCGCATCTGGCTGCCCATTCTGTGCATAGCCAGAGATCATGGCTGTCCACGACACCAAGTCCAGCTTTGGCATCCCCCTAAAGACACCCACTGCAGTTCCCATGTCGCCGTACTTGGAATACATGTGCACAAGCGCACTCTCTGCAAAGCATGAATCCCCTGCCCTGCTCTTTGTCATTCGACCATGCACCTGCTTCCCGAGTTTCTCGCAGGTGAATTCTGCGCAAGCACGCAGAACCCCCGCATACGTGAACTCATTCGGTTGAATGCCACTCCTCAGCATGCGCACGAACAGCCTGAAGCCTTGGCCATCGCGCCCGGCGTCAAAATACCTCTCCACCATGGCCGTCCAAGAGACGACGTCCCGAACGGGCATCCTATCGAACACGCTCCTCGCGTCGTCCACGCGCCCGCACTTGGCGTACATGTCTGCGAGCGCGCTCCAGACGACGGCATCCGCGTCGATCCCTCTCCTGACCACGTGGCAGTGCAGCTCCCTCCCCGCGCGCGCGCACCGGGCGGCCGTGGCCGCGGCGAGCGCGCTGGACGCGGTGAACTCGTTGTCCGCGCCGGCGCTCACCGGCTCCCGCAGCATCCGGCGGTAGATCGCGAGCGCGGCGCGGGGCTGACCGTGGCGCGCGTGGGCGGAGATGACGGCGGACCAGGAGAAGTGGTCCCTCCGGGGCATTCGGTCGAACAGCGCGCGCGCGGAGGCGAGGCCGCGCGAGGAGCGGCCGAGCGCCGCGACGAGGGTGTTGTAGGAGCACACGTCAGTGCTTGGGAGGGAGGCGAGGAGGGCGACCGCGTCCGGGAGAGTGGCCGGGTGGGAGGAGAGCAGGTGGAGGATGCGGTTGGAGAGGAGCGTGGAGGGCGGCCGGAATGAGGCGACGGCCGCGGCGATCGCACGCGCCGCGGAGGCGTGGGAGGCGTCGGCGCGGAGGAGCGGGAGGAGGCGGTCGATGGCGTCGTGGAGCTGGGACGCCGTGGTTACGGACACCGAGAAGGAAGAGTGCTTCATGCGGATAGCGGCTCGCGACGGCATGCATGGCCGCCGTGGTGAAAGTGATGAAACTACACGAGCTGAGCGAATACTGATACGCGGGAAGCGGCAATGGTGATCCGTGAATGCGACTTCTAAAATCTGTAGCCGCTGAGAGCATCTCCGCTTTTTCTCAAAACCCACTCAATCTGAGAGTTTTCAAAACTCACTCTCAATCTTGTTTACAAACTTTCAACACTTAAGAACCGAGTTATCGATGCAAATGTACAAAATAGAAATAAAGTATAAAAGTACAAATGACAAGATAGAAAAAAAAAAGTATAAAAGTAGTTAAGATGATTTGGAAATAGTCCAAGATTCCTTACACGAAATTGCCTTCTATATTTTAAAAGCAAGATTTTGAAAACGGTTGGTTGAACCAAACAAATGAACAAATGACTTAGCCTCTTGAAAAACTCATTGGTTTACCGAATCTGTTTTTAGGAACTATTAGAGATTCTCTAATGCAACTCTTCCAATTGATTCTGACATTGGGGAAAAAATGAGCTGCTTTGCACAGTTGCATCAAACTGACAGCAGGAGCGTGAATTCGATGCCCAAACCATGACTGAAAGAATTTGCGTGTTGCAAGCACCACAGGTTTGAAAGGAATGTCAATGAAAAATCAAATCCAATATTTGCACTGACTGGAAAGGGGTTCAAACATGTCTTCTACATCATGTACAGGTAGAACACAGGTGAAGTTTTCAGATCAACTGCTTGCATTGAGCTTAAACACTGGTGAAAGGGGTGAACTCAATTGCTGCAGGCGACAATCTATTGACAGATCCGGAGCAAAACACATGCAGACACCAAACAGGCTTGGTGCCTACCCTCCGTTATCATCACCTTGGCAGCAGATTCATATCGATGGATCTTCCAGTGCTGCAGTGGTGAAGTCGTTGATTCGTGGATATGCCGCCTTTTCGTCCAGTTGATTTTGTGTCCACTTCAACATCTTTAACAAGCTTGGAAGCTTCGGATCTGCCAATGTGGGAAAAGGAATATAAAGAGGAGCTTCAGTAAAGTCACAACATATCCAAACAAGGGAGGTAGTAGTTTGTGATTCCAAACAAATAAGACAAACATAATTGCATTGTGTACTGAATTTTAGTGTAACCTGAATAACTTAGGTGCTAAAAACAATTTAAATTTGAGCGTTAAAATTGTAAACACATATCGTAAATTCTTTAAAACATTCCAGTATATATCGATTTAATTAACACTTTATAAGCACAACAGTTGATGGGCGGGCCTGTGACCGGAAGGTCCCAGGTTCGAGTCGCGGTCTCCTCGCATTGCATATGCGAGGGTAAGGCTTGCCACTGACACCCTTCCCCAGACCCCGCACAGAGCGGGAGCTCTCTGCACTGGGTACGCCCTTTTTTTATAAGCACAACAGAAAAAAAAAATGGGCCTATACATTTAAATATCTGGACCTGTTGGTCAGTCGCTGACTGTCAAGTTGCAGTCATAATACAACTGCGCAGGATTCAGGTCCACGATACTGCTGAGCCTTATATGTTAAGACAGATGGGATAGTGATAAAATTCATCATTCCTTTCTTCTCCAGTAACAGAAACTAATAGAGTTGGCTATAATCTACTCCATTCGCTCTGAAATGTACTTCGGTTTAGCTTTGTCCTAAGTCAAACTTCTCTAAATTTGACCAAATTTATAGAAAAAATGCACTAATAACATCTACAACATCCAATTAGTTTCATTTAATACATCGTGTATATGATATAAGACAAAACTAAAATAGTTAAATGCATGAGCAGCCACTGAACTTGTCAAGGGGTACCACTTAGGTCCACAAACTTTGAAAACACATTTCTGGAGACATAAACTTGTTAAGTGGTGCACCGCAGTCGTCGGTGCGGTCCAGAAATGGACCTGCAGTGCACCATTTAGCAAGTTTAGGGATGTACGGTCCACCAATTGACAAGTTTAATGGCCCAGAAATACATGTTCAAAGTTTGTGGACCTAAGTCACACCCCTTGACAAGTTCAGGGGCACGCTCATGCATATATCCAGGGGCTGTTTGGATTGATAACTGCCAGGCAAGAAGCTGCCCAGGCATCGATCTCCACCCCAGGCGTCCAAAAATCGGGCGCCTGGGGGAGCTCCCTGCGCCAGGCAACTTTGCCAGGGCAGTAACCAAACTAGCCCTTAATTCAAACTAAAATGACCTATATTTAGGGCTGGATGTCATGTGGGGGCGCACGTACGCGAGACGCCGTGCGTGTGACGTGCGCCGCGCTGCAGAGCGCGCCAAGCTCTCGGCTGGGAAGGCCACCGTTAGTGGCTAAGTTTAGCAAGTACCAATTAGTTATTTGGCTTTCCTATTAGTTTGTTGGCTTTCCTAAATTGTAGGCATGGCTGTTCCAGCCATGGGCTATTTATTATTGTATCCGGCACTTTGCAAATTAAGAAAGATCATTATCCCTAATCTCTCTCTTCTCCCTAACCAAACCTACGGTGGAGGGGCAAAACCTCACCGGAGGCGACACGGACCGCGGCTACAACCTCCGTAGCCAAGGGCCGGCTACCCTGGGCGTCGAGGCCCTTGACAACCTGGTATCACGGTCACACCGATCCCGTTCGTCCGCCGCCGCCGCCGCTTCATCCTCCGCTGCCACGCTGCCCACCTCTGTCGCGCCTGTTTCCAGCACACCGGACTCCCCACCATCAGCCGCCTCCGCTACATCTCCCATGGCGGCTCCCTCCAACGCCGACATCGCCAAGATGATCGAGAGCCTCACCGGCACGATCGCCTCCCTGCAGTCCGACGTCGCGGCCTTGAAGAAGGACAAGGACAAGTCCTCATCGTCCTCAGGTCCGGGCGGGGACATGGACGGCCAGCACCACAACGATCGGCCTCCGCGGTTCCAAAAGATGGATTTCCCGCGCTATGATGGTACGGTCGATCCGCTCATCTTCATCAGCCGCTGTGAATCTTATTTCCATCAACAGCGGATCATGGAAGAGGAGAAGGTGTGGATGGCCTCGTATAATCTTGAGGACGTGGCCCAGCTGTGGTACCTCCAGCTCCGGGATGACGAGGGCGTTCCTCGGTGGAGCCGTTTCAAGGACCTTCTCCAGCTGCGTTTCGGTCCGCCCCTGCGCTCTGCACCCCTCTTCGAGCTCGCGGAGTGCCGGCGCACAGGCACCGTGGAGGAGTACCAGAACCGGTTCCAGGCGCTCCTACCCCGCGCCGGGCCCCTGGAGGAAACGCAGCGCGTCCAGCTCTTCACGGGGGGTCTTCTGCCGCCGCTGAGCCATGCGGTGCGGATCCACAATCCGCAGTCGCTCGCGGCCGCCATGAGCCTCGCCCGCCAGGTGGAGCAGATGGAGCTTGACAGGCAGGCATTGGCGCCGGCTCCTGCCCGGCCAGCACCCCGCGGCCTGCTCCCAGCACCGGCTCCGCGTCTCGCGCTTCCTGCACCGCCGCCACCACCGCCATTGGCCGCCGGGGGTGCCCGCCAGGAGCCCAAGCCGGTGAGACGCCTCTCGCCGGAGGAGCAGGCGGAACGCCGTCGCTTGGGGCTGTGTTATAACTGCGACGAGAAGTACTCCCGCGGCCATAATCGTGTCTGCCGCCGTCTCTTCTACATAGCCGGGGTCACGCTCAACGACGACGAAGACGCCGCCCTGGACGGCCCTGATACGGAGGCTCCGGTCTTCTCGCTGCAGGCCGTGGCCGGGGTGCCGCCTTGCGACACGATGCAGGTCCGGGTGCGGGTGGGCGCGGTGACGCTGACCGCCCTCCTTGACACTGGCTCCTCTCATAACTTCATCGCCGAGGAAGCGGCGCGCCTCTGCAAACTGCCAATCCAGCCCAAGCCGCGCCTTACCGCCACGGTGGCGAACGGCGAGAAGCTCCAGTGCCCCGGCGTCCTACGCCAGGCGCCCATTTCCGTCGAGGGCGAGGCGTTCGAGGTGGATCTCTTCGTCTTGCCGCTGGCGGGCTACGATGTCGTCCTGGGGACTCAATGGCTGGTTACCCTGGGGCCGATCACGTGGGACTTCAAGGCACGCACCCTGTCGTTCGCTCGCCAGGACCGACTGGTGTGCTGGTCAGATGTGGCTGCGCGCCCGGCTCCGTCTCTCGCAGCCACAGCCGGCGCAGGGGACCTCCTCGACGAGCTGTTGGCCTCCTTCCAGGGGGTTTTCGCTGAGCCCTCTGGCCTACCTCCACAGCGTGGCCGGGACCACAACATCGTCCTCAAACCCGGTGTGCAGCCGGTAGCCGTTCGCCCCTACCGCTACCCGGCGGCCCACAAGGATGAATTGGAGCGGCAGTGTGCCGCCATGATCGCCCAGGGCATTGTCCGCCGCAGCGACTCCGCGTTCTCGTCCCCTGTCCTTCTCGTCAAGAAGCAGGACGGGTCGTGGCGTTTCTGCGTCGACTACCGCGCCCTCAACGCAATTACGGTCAAGGACGCCTTCCCAATTCCTGTCGTCGACGAGCTCCTTGATGAGCTCCATGGGGCGCGTTTCTTCACCAAGCTGGATCTCCGCTCGGGGTATCACCAGGTGCGGATGCGGCCAGCCGACATCCACAAGACCGCCTTCCGCACCCACGACGGCCTCTACGAGTTCCTGGTCATGCCGTTCGGCTTGTGCAACGCGCCGGCGACGTTCCAGGCGCTCATGAACGACGTCCTCCGCCCGTTCCTCCGCCGGTTCGTTCTTGTGTTTTTTGACGGCATCCTAATCTACAGCAGGACATGGGCGGACCACCTTCGCCACATCCGCGCCGTCCTCAGCGAGCTCCAGCGCCAACAACTCTTCCTCAAGCGCGCCAAGTGTGCCTTCGCCAGTACCTCCGTCGCGTACCTGGGCCACGTCATCTCCGAGGCAGGCGTCGCCATGGACCCGGCCAAGGTACAGGCGGTGCGCGACTGGCCGACACCGCGCTCGGCCCGCGCTGTTCGCGGTTTCCTCGGCTTGGCGGGGTACTACCGCAAGTTCGTGCATAATTACGGCACCATCGCCGCGCCGCTCACCGCTCTGCTGAAGAAGGAACGCTTCCTGTGGTCTAGTGAGGCCTCGGCGGCCTTCGACGCCCTCAAAGAAGCAGTCACCACCGCCCCGGTTCTCTCCATGCCGGACTTCTCCAAGCCCTTCATCGTCGAGTGCGACGCGTCCTCCCACGGGTTCGGGGCCGTGCTGGTCCAGGACAGCCACCCTGTGGCTTTCTTCAGTCGACCGGTGGCACCTCGCCATCGCGCGCTTGCGGCCTACGAGCGTGAATTGATCGGCCTCGTGCACGCTGTTCGGCACTGGAGGCCGTACCTTTGGGGGCGGAGCTTCACCATCCAGACTGATCATTACAGCCTTAAATACCTGCTCGATCAGCGGCTCTCCACAATACCTCAACACCATTGGGTGGGGAAGCTGCTTGGTTTCGACTTCACGGTCGAATATAAGCCGGGTCAGGCGAATGCGGTGGCCGACGCGCTGTCCCGCCGCGATACACCACCGGAGGGCTCTATCCTGGCACTATCGGCTCCACATTTTGACTTCATCGACAGGCTTCGCCAGGCACAGGCCTCTGACCCTGCCCTCGTCGCCCTCCAGGAAGAGCTCACCGCGGGCTCCAGAGGCGCACCATGGGCGCTGGTGGATGGGCTCGTCCAGTTCAGCGGGCGGTTGTACATTCCACCGGCCTCGCCCTTGCTGCTCGAGCTGCTGGCCGCCGTTCACGCGGAAGGACACGAAGGCGTTCAACGCACGCTGCACAGACTGCGGCGAGATTTCCATTTTCCTAACATGAAACAGCTCGTGCAGGACTGGGTGCGGGCGTGTCCTACATGTCAGCGCTACAAGTCGGAACATCTCCATCCGGCAGGCCTCCTCCTTCCGCTGCCCGTGCCCCAAGGCGTGTGGTCTGACATCGCCCTCGACTTTGTGGAGGCGCTGCCTCGGGTCCGGGGGAAGTCCGTCATCTTGACGGTGGTGGATAGGTTCAGCAAGTACTGCCACTTCATCCCGCTGTCCCACCCATACTCCGCGGAGTCGGTCGCCCAAGTCTTCTTCGCCGAGATCGTTCGTCTCCACGGCGTGCCACAGTCCATCGTGTCGGACAGGGACACTGTCTTCACCTCCACCTTCTGGCGTGAGTTGATGCGGCTGGTGGGCACCCAGCTCCACATGACGACAGCCTTTCACCCCCAGTCCGACGGGCAGTCCGAGTCGGCCAACCGCGTCATCATCATGTTCCTGCGATGCCTCACTGGGGACCGGCCGCGGCAGTGGCTCCAGTGGCTGCCATGGGCGGAGTACGTCTTCAACACCGCCTACCAGTCTTCGCTGCGGGATACGCCATTCCGCGTCGTCTACGGCCGGGATCCCCCATCCATCCGGTCTTACACGCCGGGAGAGACCAGGGTGGCCGCTGTTGCGCAGTCCCTGGAAGAGCGGGATGAATTCCTCGCCGACATCCGCGCCCGCCTGGAGCAAGCTCAGCTGGTCCAGAAGCATCAATACGACAAGAACCACCGCCAAGTGCTGTACAAGGTGGGAGACTGGGTGCTGCTCCGCCTACGCCATCGACCGACGGCCTCTATGCCCCAGTCCGTCACCGGCAAGCTGCGCCCGCGCTTCTACGGCCCCTACCGCGTCACCGAGCTCATCAACGACGTCGCGGTTCGCCTCGCTCTGCCGCCGCGTGCCCGTCTGCACGACGTGTTTCATGTTGGGCTACTCAAGCCGTTCCATGGCTCACCGCCGGATGCACCACCACCGCTCCCTGCTGTCCGCCATGGTGCTGTCATTCCGGAGCCAGAACACGCCGTCAAGACGCGCCTAGCGCGCGGTGTGCGCCAGGTGCTGATTCACTGGAAGGGCGAGTCGCCTGCCTCGGCAACCTGGGAAGACGTCGACGCTTTCTCCGCCAAGTACCCAGATTTCCAGCTCGAGGACGCGCTGGCTCTCGAGGAAGGGGGAGATGTCATGTGGGGGCGCACGTACGCGAGACGCCGTGCGCGTGACGTGCGCCGCGCTGCAGAGCGCGCCCAGCTCTCGGCTGGGAAGGCCACCGTTAGTGGCTAAGTTTAGCAAGTACCAATTAGTTATTTGGCTTTCCTATTAGTTTGTTGGCTTTCCTAAATTGTAGGCATGGCTGTTCCAGCCATGGGCTATTTATTATTGTATCCGGCACTTTGCAAATTAAGAAAGATCATTATCCCTAATCTCTCTCTTCTCCCTAACCAAACCTACGGTGGAGGGGCAAAACCTCACCAGAGGCGACACGGACCGCGGCTACAACCTCCGTAGCCAAGGGCCGGCTACCCTGGGCGTCGAGGCCCTTGACACTGGAGGGAGTATTTTTCACAACCTTGAAGTTGTTACATACAAACTTAATAATTTGATAAATTCAATGTCAAATGTTTCAAGGGGTATAAAATGAGAATAGATATGACCCTGTTTCAGTTTTTCCACCTCCTTTCTTCTCAATTATTAAGATATATTGATACCAGCCTCACTTTCCTATATCCAAATATAACTTTGACTGGTTTAATTTAAATAGCAAACTAATCAATGAATGGACATGAAAGGATTTGATGTAAATTCTGCTAAATTAAATCTTGAACTAAACAGTAGATGTTACTAACCTTTCTCATGACTTTGGCTTGTAAGAATAGCAGCATTAACTTCACTTGCAGTCTTCAAACGTTGAGAAACATCCAATAGTTCCCCATAAGGGCAATTTTTTACATCTTCAAAAACCAGTAGTGCTACGGTTTTTTCTATCTCTTCGAGAAACGTTTGCTGCGAAATCAGGGGGAAAAAAGCAGAAACCACACAACATGTCTTTAAAGCGGTTCAGTTGCATGTGGAATAAATTAGATCTGAATCCTGAAACTAAAATGAAGTATACAGGTAGATCTAAAAAGATACATTTTCTTCGCCTCTCGGTGCAAGTTCTTCTTGAGCAAACTCCAAAGCTTCATTTATTTTTCCCGCACGAATCAATTCTATTAGTTTCTGTTGCTGGAGATGGAAGTATAGTTGGGGATTCGTGTCCAGAATCTGCATACATTCATCCAAGTCAGCATAACAATTAAGGAGACATGAGTTAACAAATGCTTAGCTCCTCCCAGAAGAACAAAAACAAATACAGATGCTTCTAATCTATATCTATTACCTAATATATTAAAGTATCTATTACCTAATATTAAAGTACCAATTACCTAATATTAAAGTACGGTAATTTCTTTGGTCTGTTGTCTCTCACTCCCACCCCTTATTTGGTCCCTCACACGGTCTGCCATCCCTCACTTCAAACCCTCTTCTTCCGTCCATCGGTCAGCCGTCCCTCACTCCCACCCTTCTCGCTTTTACCGATCGCAAACCTCGGTCCGTCATCCCCCTTACTCCCACCATTCTCACTTTCACAGATGACAAATGTATACCTAGGAGTTCAAGGCCCGGGGCCCAGCCGAGGTAGACTCTATCCTTCTCCAATACGGCATCGGTCACAATTTGAAGCTACAAAACCTTCGCTGGCGCTGCACACTCATGTCATGGCCTGGCTGGCCAAGCCCGAGTTCGTGCATGTCAAGACTCAGCACGGCTCGGCACATGCGGGCTTGTGGCTCGCCTTCCATCTTTCTCAACCTCACAACAAGTTCACACAATAGCCACCCATTTAAGTTGAATCAATCTCCTGACAATTTCTCATGCAGGATTAATCCTTTGTTGCACCTAGCATTTATTATGGGCATTGGGATTTAATTGAATTATTGAAATAAGGTTGGGCCAAGCCCAATTAAGTCCAACAAAGATGTAGCTAGCTCTAGGTGACCATGCAACAAGCTGTGCATCCCATTGCAATGTCCGGGAATGTTTGCTAGTATATCGAAAAATAATGAACATTAAATGACAGAATTTTTATGACCTTGAGGATAGGGCTTCTCCTTTTTTAAGAAAAGGATAATAAAACAACACAACTGTCACAGTAAATCACTATCCGTGCAATATGACTGATTTTTTTCCTGGCCGTCTATGTTATCTGAGTTGTATGTAAAAATGAGCCGAACCCTCCTATAAATAAACATTTCACAAAACTTGTTAACTATTTCCAAGCAAAGGGATAACGAAGGTGGAAACATCATTCTGAAACAGAAAACGCTTGTGGAAAAAGGATGTCACATTGGATCCTCGTCTCATCACTCATTAGTGTTGGGCAAACATAACAATCAACTGAGTTTAGTCAGTAATCAATGAGGTGCCATATTTATACTGTTGGGCGTTTTTTCACATTCGAAATAATTGGCCCTAACTCCTAGATTGGTCCAAGTATATTGGATGCTACTTGTTAAGGGTTTCAGTTGTTTCTACCGGTTACAAAGATGTTCAAAACTGCAACCTGCTCAGCAGGAATCTCCAGCTCTTATTTGAACAATCAAGTATGGCAAACGTGGACAACTAATATAAAGAGTAGAATAACCAGTAAGAACTGATGATCAAATCAGAAACATATCATTTGACACAACAGGAAGCTCCTGCGTACTCTCCAAAGACATGACAGGTCATCAAATTAGATTGGGAAAGGATTCTGTTCCTGTATTCTAAACTAGTTGAAGCTCTAAATTGCTGACAAACACAGTGACAGTACATCCAAGTTACCCACATTGCAAAACTGAGTGCTCCTCTAGTTGACCGAATTTATTTCAGACCTACAGGAAGGATGGAAACCGAATATGCACAACCAGCAATCACAACCTACTTTGAGATCTTCCACAACACAGTAAAATACCTAAATGTGCATCTCGGCCGTTATTCCTTCGTTCCAAATTTCCAGACAGGCTCAACTTAAGCTGGAACTAATTTTGCAAGGGACAGAGACAGAATCGAACCGTGGGGTTAAGATCGTTGATTTTCTCGATTGCCTCCTGAACATTACCCGACTGTACTGCTCTCTTAACCTCCATTCGATCCGTGATGGTCGCTAGGTCAATCTCCGCTGCAAAAATAAAATTAGAAATTCAACAAATTCCCCGGGAAGTTCAATAGCGGAGGAGAGAAAGAGGAGCGTGCAATACGCTGGGTGCCGGACTCGATGCGGAACTTGTCGGCGGCGTCAACGAAGCCCTCGGTGACGAGAAAGTTCATGACGAGGCGGTTCATATCCTCCTTGCGGATCTTGACGTCGCGGAGCTTCCGCTCCCACTCGTCACGGGTCACAACCTTCTTCGAGGACGCCATGGAGGCCGGGGAGTCGATGGAGTCCAAGTCGCGAAGTACGATGCGGGAGAGGAACATCAGATGCGGGGGCTAAGGGAGAGATGGGGCGGACTGCTGGTCCGATCACACAGGCGCCATAAGCCTGCAGCGACGGGCGGCGAGGCAACGGGCTAGGGTTTCGCCGCGGGGAGGGGGCAGCCGGAGGATGGATTGAGGACTTGGAGAGAAGCCGAGGATGAGTCGACGTCGGGAGACCCCGAGAGTCCGGAGGAGAAAGAGTTGCTTGTTACTTGCAACAGTATCCAACGCCTAAACTGTGGCAAACTAGAGAATTAATTAATAGGGTTTTCACAGTTCATACAATGATTATAGTGAGATTTTCTTATTTACAATGCAATAGTCTATATGAAGAGCTGTTCGTAGAGGTGAAGCTAAAAAAGTTTCACCAATAAAATAAAGTTATGTTGAATGTGACCTAATACAAACTTCTCATATCTATACCACACAAAATTGGGAGCTTCGCAGGCAAAGCCTGGCCATCCATGATTTACGAGAAATCCAATAGTAACAAATCAAATTCAAACAAGCAAAGGTCACAAGTGCTCAAAAGATTTAGATAGATGACAACTTTTCTCGTATCCTCAAATCCTCTCCAAGAGAGTATAGAATCTAAGTACACTAGCTAGAGAGGAAGAAAGAGAGCTCTAAATATGTTTAACTTGAGATAGGTCGTTCTGGTGTCCAAGAGTTACAAAGAGACAGGTGGCGGGGTATATACTCTCTCCTTCTCAACTAGTTCTTAGTGTGCAAGTCAAGCATGGACAAAAAATCGATAAAACTTAGAGCTCGAGCACATATTAGATGAGAAAAAAATGTCAGGTCCCAAAAATTCTGACCGTTGACCAGAATTGGTGGTCACATAAATAGTGAACCTTAGTGAGCATTAAATCATAAAAAGTCAAGAAATTTCGATGGATCTGAATTTTCGGCCAAGACCTAGAATTTCCGACCGCATAACAGTTAGCACTCATTTTGCAAAATAAAGGGTCATCTTCTATCATGTCTAGGTTTTAGTTTGAAACTTTTGAGCAATTAGAAACTTTCAAGTGATTAGTATTCGATTTCCTTCATAGAACAACATTCCTACTACGCAAGATATTCAAAAGAACTCACGAAACAAATGATGCTTCCAAATTTATGTCCTTTTTGCCATAGGCTTTGTTGTGTATAGGGCAGGATATCGAGCCAGCTCAGCTCATTATAGCTCGTTATACAAACGATCCAGAAGACTAGGTTGGCTCGGCTTGTTAGCGAGCTCGAGCTAGCTCGCTTGGCTCGCGAGCCAAAGCACAAAAACACAGTACATAGAGATTATAATCTCCCATTAGCAATAAACATATCACATGCATATTTATAAATGGAATAAACAAAATACTTATAAATTTTGAACTTAGTCTCGCGTGAATATGATGTCGTTGGGTGGGCCGGTGGGGTAACTAGGTAAGGTCATGGGGTCTATTGGTCTAGGTTTTTAGTGTTTAATAGTGTTGGGCCATAGGCAGTGGGATATATGGACTGCTTAAAGTTATATTGGGCTAGACCGAAGGATATATGGGTCGATTGCAGTTGTTGTCATGTAAATTACCTTGGCTTGTTTTGGCTTGCGAGCGGCTCACAAGCTGGCTCGTTAATTAACCGAGCCACCACGAGCTGGCTCATTAAATAAAAATTCAAACGAGCCGAGCTCGAACCGAGCCACTAACGAGCAAGTCGAGCGAGCTAGCGAGTTACGAGTTTTTCATCCAAGCCTAGTTGTGTATCGAATTGGGAGGTCTCCTTTTTCCAACTGCACTTTTCACATTTAATAAAAACAAATGTTCCACAAATTTTGTCAGACCTTTATCTGTATTGTCATTAAATCACCAAAATCTATGAAATGATTAGATGCACTTTCAAATTCCAACTCTCGGTTAATCTAAAGAACCAAATTATATAAATTGTACTTCACTCATTTGTATTATGTGAGACTATTCTTGTTGTGGCAGAACCGTCCGAAATAGCGTACTTACGGAGGCGCTCGTCTTCCACTAGACACTAAGCACCCCGAAAGCAACTACAACGAGCGGTGTCCGTCAGGCACACCCCGAGGGAGAACCTGAAACGATCTCGATTTTCCTCGAAGGGAAGATCCACATATACGATTTATAATGTAGTAGATCACGAGAACAATCCATCTCATTATCAATTATCAGCTGATATCATAGTCATACATCGTAGATTTACAAGTTTACACAAGCTTTACAACACTGGTTAACACACCTATTACATCGATTAATCTAGCGAAAACGCACACACATCTTCATCAGAGTCGTTGTAGCGCATCAGCGGGTGAAGGCTCCTCCTTCACGGCAGTCATCAGAGTTGGCGTAGAATGTGAGCGGGCGTAGACTCCATCTTCTCAACCACACTTGAGCGTAGGCACGAGATCATCTACTCCTAATCCAAGTCCTCGTGGTCTTCGTAGATTTCATCCAAACCTGTCCAAAATCTATCAGTACGATTTATACTGGCCACTGTCTCCCACCCTATGCTTTTGCGTATGCTTTGTGGTAAGTGGAATGCAAGGGTAGATGAAAAGGCCTATATATGGCTGTAGGTTTCCTATGCATGTTCAACAAGGTTTTATAATAATAGTTCATCAAGTTTTAACCCATCTCATCCACACGTTCACCCGTCCCATCACACACATCTCACCACACTCTCACTCTCTAGACGGTAAGGTCGACTCCTGCTCATACCTTGCCTCAACGGCCAACGCCGGATCCAACACCAAAACTCAGGGGAAGGTAGAAAGGACTCCTCTCACTAGTCAAGTGAAGCGTAGGTCATAGGAATGTCCATATCCGTGGATGCGGCTATACGTATAGATTGATCAACTCTGCAGAGCGTGTACACCTAGAAATCCACAAGATCACCATCATCGGCGGTGCCCCGCCTAGGCTGATGTCGACTGCCTCCCAACCGGTATGGTACCACCCTACCACTCAGCCCTGGGCCACCTCGGAGTCTACCGAAATGCTGAGACTGTGAGACATAGTACCGGGCCCCCAAGGTCACTACGCTGTCTTAGGAGGGTGTGGGCCCCCCATGCCCGTACCTCCCTACACTATCACCTTCCAACCTAGTAGTAGTGGCACCGCCCTAGTCAGTCGGGTAATCGTCTCCCGCCCATCAGGAGCGAGTGGTGTGCACGAAGGGTCCTATGATTCCGATTCTCAAGACATACCAGTCCTTAGGGGGACCGGACATGATATCTTCTCAAGGGGATAACCAACACCCCGTGCCTCGATGGCACCTCCACCGGGGATAACCAACACCCCGTCTGCTCTCACATGCACCCGCCATAGGTACCTCTCACGAGGGATGCCTAGGTCGCACCCCACCGGCATGACTTGCCCCAAAGACTCGTTGTAGGATCCTGTTTGATCGACTCAACCCTCGCCACACACCCAAGACGCACGCCAAGATCTCCCCAAGTTCATTATCCAGCTTTACCAAGTTATTGGCACCACGTGCCTTATCCACTCACGTTATCCCTTCACCAAACATCACATCATAGGTATAATGCATAGTGAAAGTAAAGCAGTAAGTAGAATGCGAGTGTCTAGCCTAACAGCAGGTGTGCAGGGGAATAGGTTGCGACAAGGTAATGGCTCACAAGCAATCTACCATGCAACCTATCACAGTTCATTTGCATAAAAGTAAAGCACTAGCATCTACATTGTAGCATGTCTAATAAGTTCTACGAGGTTGGGTGGGACGTGGAACACCTGTTAAATGTCTTTTCTGAGATCCTCGATGCACTTGTAGTCATACTCCTCCATGGTACTTCCTCCACCCGCATGTCCTTCCTCTAATGGTCCTGATCCGATCATCGCTATCCTTGACGCAACTACCTCGAAACAGCGACAAGCGAAAGAGTAATCAGACCACTAAACCTAGAAAGACTACGGAAAGAGATGCAACAAGGCGTAGAAGAACTACACCAGAAGAACACAAAAAGGGGAAATGACTTAGCCCTCTCGGTGGATGTCCGATCCCTAGGCCAAAGAAATGCAAGTGGTGATTTGCTAAGCACAAACTTAAGTCTTAGCCTAGCTAGTACTTCTCGGGTCGATTGTGTCGATCGGTATGGCTTAAATAGAAATGGCATAGGCCCTAGCTCATTCCAAGCAAACACCACAGCTCGCGGTCTTCGATTCGTGCGCCATGGAGACTGTCGAGAACCAAAAGGACTACAAGCAGGAGAAGTTCCGTTCTCTCCCAATCTGTACGCCATTATACTTGACGAGAACCAAGAGAGGGTGGAATGGGGAGAGAAGAGAAGAGAGAGGAGAGGCGGTCTACTTCCAATACACACGCCATGGCAAGAGATGAGGCATTGGAAGGGAGCAACACTCAAAGAACATGAGTGTCCAAGTTACTTGTAGGGTACCACGACCTAGGTGCACTAAATGCACTAAGACATCCCTAGGGTTCTTAGCGGTGCGGTTGTCACCGCAAGAACCACAGAAATGCTATGGTCGAAGAAGGTACAAGCATACAAAAGCTTAAGCACGATAGAACCAAAAGAGGGGAACACAAGATTCACCTTCCTCTGATCCACTTGCCATGGCAACGACAGGAATCGGGGAAGTGGAATCTAAAGAGCAATAAACACCAAACAATCTAAAGGCTCATTCCACATCTTACTAGATCGACGGGGATTTAGAACAAGAGAGGAAGAAGAAAGAATGGAACCCGTACTCCTCTGACCAACTCATCATGGAACAGACGAAAGTTGGATGAAAGGAGGCAAGATCCACAATCCAAACCAACTCATAGGGCACCACAACCGTGCAACTAAATGGCACAAGGCTATTCCTACGGCTCGTAGTGATGTGGTTGTCATCGCTAGACCTGAAGGAACACCGTGGTAGAAGTGGTACAAACATATGAGGTGGTTAGGACAAGAATGAGAGAAAGAGAGGTAGAGCCCGATGGTCATGGCGAGGTGAACTCGTGGCCACAAGCTATACCTACATGAGTTGCTCCCGCTAGTACCATGATTGTCGTCCCCTATCTCATATCCCACTAGATTAGGTCTCACAGGGCTCGAATTGTGCGAATGAGAACCGCGTCGATAACAACATCAAGTCCATGGTGACTGCATCCTAGGGACATAGGTAGGAGCTCTTGATCATGGCACTACGAAGACAACAAAACACAAGGGAACGAGTTATGCTCGGCACCACGGCCACGGCGGGATAAACCCACGACCGAGATGGACGAACACAACATTTCCCAACTGGCTCGAAGGCACGGTCCACATAAGACACACGAACAACCCACGATAGACCACAAGGCACAACAATGAACCACGACTCAACAATCGACCACACACGACGCGACATGGAGTAGCACTTCTCCATAGCAATCACAAGAAGATAGATAGACCGACGGCGAAGGCATGGCACAGGCATAGAATAAATAAAGATCATGATCATATATAGACAATGGATATTGATAGATCAAGTAACAATGTAGATAAATGATATTGATGATCAAAGTCAACAAGTATGAAGAGAACATGGAAAAGAAAGGCAAGGGTCTTGCCGACGTCACGCACGACATCGACTAGGTTCGAGGGGGTCAACCTTGATGAAAGCGGGAAGGTGGAGGGCTACTGTGGCTTGTCCCAGAACATGGCAGCAGGTGGCCGAGAGATGATGGAGCACCTGTGTTGCAGGGCTGTGGCTTGTCCCGGAACATGGCAGCAGGCGGCTAAGAGACGACGGAGCACCTGTGTTGCAGGACGGGGTAGCCACACCAAGAGAAATGAGGCATAGCCTCCCTGCAAGGCAAGGATTCATGGCACGAAGGCCGGACACAAGGATGGACATGGCTAGGTGATGCTGTCGTCCTCTGGCATGGTGGCCTTGCGGGGTCGCTTCCTCCCTGCGATAGTGGGAATAGCGGCACGAAGGCTAGGCTCAGCATGAGTAACGGTAGGGAGGGGAAAAGATGGGGTCCTGGGCTTTGGGTGCTCTCCGTCTGTTTGGGTAAGTCGTTGCAGTCTTGGAACGGGGGCGCGTCGAGGTGCTGCCACCGTGTTTGGGGCATGGACGAACATGCTGTGGCAGTGCATCAAGGTGAAGGCTTGCTATTCTAGTTGCAGCTTTAGCAGGCGATGCAGCTCCTACTCTTAGCCATGGTGACGTCGGTGTGGGTCAAAGTGGAGGGCACCGGTGCGGCCTTGGTGGAGCACGACGACATCGACATGGAGAGGCTCGTCGTGGCCGAGACAGGGTCGGGGCTTGGCGTGGCTGTGGTCGAGGATGAGGCGTGGAGCAGAGGCTTGAGGTGGTGCAACTACATGGATGTCGTGGGGTCCTCGAGCTCAGCCCACGATGGTTGTCACGCTCGCGCTCACGGAGAGGCGGCCACGGATGATGTCGAGGACAACACGAACGCAGCGGCAAGATGGTGCTCGTGGATGAGAGGTAGACGCGTGGTGGCAGACAGGCTCGGCGTGGCCATGAGCGTCGAGCGATGTGGCGAGGCTGGTGTCCTGGCCACATATGTCGACGTGACGCAGTCTTGGGTGAGGAGACGGAGGACGGTGCCTCGGGCTCAGCCTCAAGTCTGGGACGGCGCTCGTCGGGCGGCCAGGGAGCACGGTGTCGTGGGCGGCGCCGTAGCTTCAGCAGTGGCTCTGGCTTGGCGTGCTCTCTAGCGAGATGCGGGGCATAGCAAGGTGGAGTAGGGGCTTGCGGTGGTGAGGCAACTGGTGGCACATCGAAAAGTGGCTGCTCTCGTAGAGGAAGAGGGAGAGGGATGGCGACGGTGGCTGAGAAATGGAGGAGAAGGGGCGGCGTTGTGGTGGCCTTTTATAGCGCTGCGCGCTAGGGCTTCTAGGAGGCTCCAGTCATCCTCGGCATCCATGCCTAGGGAGGGACACATGGAGCGAATCGAGGAGCGGAGCAGGTGAGGCGTGGGTGAGGGGGTGCTGGTGTGCGCGTCGCGTAGCGTGTGAGCGGCGGCAGCGCTGGGAGCTCCCTGCTCTCGCTAGGTCTCCCCGGGCGGCTTGGGTCGGCTGGGCCATAGCTGCGAGCTGGGCTTGGCTGCTGCTGTCAGTGTGGGCCAAGATGAGAGAAGGGGGGAAGAGTCGGCTGGGCTGGTTTGAGGAAGAAAGGAAAAAGGATTTTCCCTTTTAATCATTTGTGACTTAGGGAATTTGGGAAGGGGAATTTTAGCTAAAGCTTGGAAGAGTTCCAATTGGGATTTGAGATGACTTTCAAAGGAGATTTCGAGTGGGAAATTTTTGGAGGAGGATTTGAGGGAGAATTTTGAGAAGAACTCAAAGGGAAGTTTGAGAAGATATTTGGATGGAACAGAGATGCAGCTCAAGAGAGAGATTGGGAGGAACTCTTGCTATGGATTTGTGCACTCTGACACAAAACCCTAAACCAACTAAAGAACTCCAGCACACTCCTACAAACAACCTGCATGTATGCAATGATTTGTTAGCGAGTTAGACTCGAGTTAGACCTAGATCTACATGCTTCACTCAATTGCAGGAAAAGAAAAAAAGTTCATATTTTTGGTCACTTGAAAAACCGGGATGTTACAGAACCCGAAAGATCCACATTTTTCCTAAGGATCCAATAATGAGAACGAGTTACAACACAAGTCCATTTCATACATTAGAGTTTCTTAAAAAGTACATTATTACAATACCAAATACAGAGTGTGGAATGATAAACAGTGGAATTTTAAAAGATAACATCTAGCGATAAGATAATGAGGATTCTGTCTGAGCCCACCAGAAGGATCCTCCACATAAGGTACTCCTCAAGCATCACCTGCAACAGGGGTAAATAAACCCTGAGTACACAATGTACTCGCAAGACTTAACCGACCAGTGGGAATACTTTCCCGACTCCAAGGAGTATGCTAGGCTTTATGGTTGCTGGTTTTCTTTAACATAAAGCAATACTAATAGTGAGTCCTTATTGATGATTTATTATTATCAGTCGTATTAAGTTTTCATCTAGTCAATCTATATAAGCACCTGTTCTACTTTCAAGCAAGAGTTGATCAATCGATGTTGTTCCTTCTCCTTTTTCCACTTATAGTTCTTACTATGGTGCTAAACTACAGACAAGCCATACCGGATAGCTTGGCGATTCATGAATCAATGTGCCCAGCTGGGTGCCCCAAATACACATGCCCCGCTTGTACCCCAGGCACAAGCAGGACTAACCCACCACTCTCCTGTCCCGGGTGTCTAGGTCCCCATCCAAACTTGGACTCCAAGCCCCCACCCCTAAGTCCCGAACTTAGTGCGGTGCAAGGACCTCCACCACCTCCTCTTCCTATCAGTCAGTCCAGAAAGAGCTGGATCCGCGATAAGAGAGCAACAAGTCTTCCCTGCGCCCATACCCAAGTATGTGCTCGGGATAATAATCTGTGACTTGCCTAGAGTCATATGCAACGACCGGTCCTTAATCGACACAGACAGGGAAAAAGTGTAACTGGGCTATGCCCTGCTAGCCATAGGACACAACCCCTCACACCCACCAGTACCAAATCCACATCCCTACCCGGTCACCATTTTCCTTTCCATTATTTTATCATGATATCATAGTTTAATCACCTATTTGTAAGTAACGGCAGGTTACTCACACTACTGACATCCTGAGCATAGCAGCTACTCAACCTGTACTAGTAGGACTCATGGTGGATATATTTATGCATGTAGTTTCCATAAAATGCCTGTAACATAAATGCATATCATATAAATATATTCAGTGATCATTTAAAAATAGGAGTTATGCACCGGAGCTTGCCTTGGGCAGGTGCCGGGTCAGTAAGGTCAGTACCAACAGGCTCCTGGGCTCCCTCCTATGCAAAGAGCTCCTCCTCGTACTCCTCGATCACCTCGTCGTACTCTGGCTCGCCGATGGGTACGAAGTCTACCTGTTCGTGATCTACATGAAATGATGATGCAATGCTTAATAAGATGACAACAACAACTCTTCGCCTAAAAGTACATCTATTAAACTACTAAGTGAGGTCTACCCACTAAGGCTAAGATATGTACCAGCACCACTAACAAGTATGAACGTGACATACATTCTTATGGCGACTACGGATATTCCTACTCCTAATGCCAATTTACAATACATACAATAAAGCAAGGATAATAACTATGCTATTAAGCAACTCGCTCTATGGCTACCAATTTTACAGCAAGTATATAAAGGCCTAAGGAACCTACTATAACAATTTCAAAGCTAAAGCTATTGTCAGTTTGCCACAACAATTCCTGCAATTATTGATCGATATAATACTAAGCTTTCTACTTAAATCTTATGAGCCTACCATCCTAATAGCTAACAGTGAACTAACTATACTAATAGGTAGATGGCATTTTTGCGAACCTAACAAACTTAGTTTCACTATTTTTGGACAACCATGCAATTTACTACGATTTATCAAAGTTGGATTCATAACAAAAATAAATAAGCATTTCCGTTCTCAGAAAAATAAGAAAACCGAATTCTCCACATCGGCCCACAACGCGCGGCTCGGCCCAGCGCGCCATCCCGACCGCACACGATAGCAGGCCACCACGCGGCCCACATGGAGGCGCGGCCCAGCCGGCCAATGGCCCATGACGGGGGAGGCCTGCGCGCCACAGCGATTATGCACGGGCACCCCCAAAGTACTATGAAATCACAGCAAGCTCCAAGACACTATTTCCTCAGTCTAGGATTTTATAGTTGCACCCTCCCTTTTCTACTTCTTTATCATGGCTACATCCCTAGCCCCCAGGGCATGCACCGGCGCGACGGCGTGGGCACAGGACAGCCACGCCGGCGACACCTGAGTCCCCAAGACCTAACTAAGGGGCCGATGAGTACCTTGGAGATAACACACGGCGGCTAGAAGCGCTACTGTGGATAGGGGCGACGCTCCGAACTCCCTCCCCGGCGGTGGCTCCTAACCTGCAAAGGCGGGCGTGTTCCCGTAAGCAATAGCAAAGGCAAGGCTAGCACACGATCTCATGAGCACTAGGGAGTACTCACAGATACCTTCACATTGATGGTTAAGTCAGAGGTGGTCTGAGCAGAGCTGGCCACGTGCGCTCGCAGCGGTGCGGCGGTGCCCGACGGTGGCATGACTGCGGTAGTGGGGGCTGGCCTGCTGCGAAGCTACGACTAAGGTGCGTGGGGTACTTAGGAGGGTACGACAAAGCTGTGGGTGCACTGAATCGTTATGAGGGGCACGGAGTGACTGGTTGGTCGTCGGGCAGCGTCTGTGCGGTCTTAAGGACCTGGTGGCGCGTGATGACGAAATTGCGCCCCTGTGCAACGACATACATAGCAAGGTGTGGCAGAACCTCCTAAATTATAGGACCCACATGCACCTGTCACTGTCCAACGACCTCTGACGACTATGCATATGTTCCTAGTAACTTAAGAAGACTGTCGGGTGTCCCCGTGGAACCCCGAATCATCCACGTTTTCCGAGCAGGATCCCATTACAGAGTCATTGCAGTATTACAACAGTTTATTCAAATAGATACATCAGAGTAATATAGCGGAAGTCTTACAATAACTTAGTATACAAAACATTTATTTCAAACCTTTCAAACTAAGTTCGATTAATAATACAAACGGTAGCAGTGGAGTGGCATTATAACATAATACAAACACACAAATAAAACGCCCTGCCCAAGGGCCACGCATTTACTTATCATCATCGCATGGAACAACAGTCATGCAGCACGGTCCAAAATAGACCTGCTCATGAGGCTCACCTGCAACAAGGGTCAACGAACCCTGAGTACAAAAGTACTCAACAAGACTTAACCAAAATAAAAATTGATAGAACTCAGGAATGCAGGCTTAGGGATTCAAGGTATGGCTTTAGCAATAATCAAAGTTCTTTTGCGTAAAAGCTCTTTAACGAAATTCTTTATGTCAACATTTAAAACTTCATAAGATCATATACAAAGCTGACACGATCCGTAATGAGATCATGAAACTTCATAACCAACACCTTCTCAAATTTCAGTTATTAAACTACGATGATGAACAGAGAAGTGAGTCTCCATAACCGAGGAGCAACGACGATTCGAACCGATTATAAACCCAGCTGGGGATTCCAGACCACACGACATATGCAGGTCCCCGACCTACATATACCAACCTACCCTTAGGTCCTCTAAAACAAGAACGGGTCCGCGCCACCCGAGAATACAGTACTCCACCAATCCAGCCCATTGCCACGTGGGTACACGCTATTCCCGCCATCTCTCCACTCCCAGTGCGCGAGTAGCCATTCTCGTAATAGAATCGCCAAGTTAAGGCTTACCGGAGTATGTGGTTAGTACTACAAAGTCTCACCGCACACAGTTCAACAACGGTACAGACCTTAACCGACTCAGGCGGAAAGAACCCGCTCACAAGACATTACCAGGTCTTGTGGCTCACACACACCGAGTCCGCCCGGTCTAGATTTATTACTCCGCATTCCCATATCACATGATAACATAAGTAACCAAAGTTCCATTTAAAACTCGCAGGTGACAGGTAATCACCCGACCTTTATTTATCTAAGCATGACTAAGCATAACTAGCCATATACGAATTAAAACTAGTAACAAGGTAGATATGGAAAAACAAGGTTGGTAATGCATCAATTAGGTTTTCACTTAACTCCTAATCACTTAATGCAGTACAGGAAAGCAAAAGCGAAATTAATTTGTAAAACACAAGGTAGGGTTTAAATGCATCCGGGGCTTGCCTTCGTTGACGGAAAAGGTTAGTTCCACAGAGAAATTATGGAGTTAGACTGGACAGCATCACCATTGATGGATGAACCTTCTCCAACACTTGATCAACGCGAGCACCATTGAATGATGACACTCATCCGAAGATTAGTCAACGCGAACCTTCTCACTCACGTATGCACTACACGTAAATAAATAATGCATGCTTTAGCATGATGGATTGTATGACATGATGCATGGAGGTGCATTGGTGAAAGCATAAAAGATTAACTAACTTGAATACAACTTTCCTTCACGGTACAGTTACAAGTCAAAACTAACTAAACTTTTTTTACAAACCCAACTACTTACTTTAAGTACCAAGAATCATCTTATGCTAATGACCCAAGGTCATCACTCAATCAAAAATTCAATCAAAACCGAAGTCATTAAGGTTTGCTATTTAACTAACATATGTCTATTTCAGGACTAGAAACAATAGCTTCATGTTTGGATCATAACTAGAGTTATACAAATCCAATAGCCATGCAACAAGACATTCTGGAAAGCTTATGAAATTTTGTACAACTCATCTTTAATCATCTTAGCATGATTCTCAAGTTAACTAAGTCAAATATACCCATTTACAGAAACTGGTCCCCAAATGACAGAGAGCAGCCATTTCTGAAACCAAACTTTAAACAGGCATAACTCACAAACCCCAAGGCCAAATACCACCAAATTTTAACAGCAGCTAGACACATGAATTATCTACAACTTTGTTATTAACAAGTTTCTCGAAAAACATCATTATCATGATGTAATCCAAACAGTCCCAAAAACTGTCCCGAAACGACAATTGCAAGAAAATAATTATTAACTTATGTTGCAAACACATAATTGGGTAAAACCAACTTTACCAACATTTCACACATGACCAAAGAACACCAGAAAGCATGGTGCTCACCTCTAAATAAATTTTCTTAAAGCATTTCTTAATTTATTTAGACATTAAGGGTGTATTTATGAACATATACCAAAAATGCACAATAACTTTTACAAAAATTACAGTAGCTCACATATCCTCTCAATAGTCTACTGTACAAATTTCATACCATTTGCATAAGTATAGCTGCCTCTATGAAAAAGACAATTTGCTATTGCAAGAAATCATGTGAGAGCAAGATAAACCAAAAACTCACTCATACTTCATCCAATATTCATGAAATTTTTACCACACATCAACTATCACATAAGTAGCATGCCACAAAAATTTCACTTCATTTGGAGCCCTAGATTTGCAGTTATGGAAAATAACAAATTCAACTAGCATTACAACCTTACTGCACAAATCTATTTTTGCAGCTAAAACTTTAAACTAAAACATGCCATATTATAGATCTACTGCATAGACAATTTTACAAGGATTCCAAAAAGTCCTCATTTGCTATTATACGAATTTCCTATGAATTACTATGGATTTTCAAAGTTCCAGCCGATTTCAAAGCAAACAGGTCCAAACGGCACTATTTATATGAGTCTGCGGTTCACAGAAAAGCCCCTCACAAATCTCGAATTTGAAGCTGAAGTCCCTGGTCGCGAGGAAGAAAAACAGAGGACGCCGGAGAGCTCGATTTCCGGCCGGCTGACGCTCGTAGGCGGCAATTGAAGGGGTGGTCGAGCGACGGGGTGGCGAGGCGAGCCTGAGGATGATCGCAGCTCGGCCGGTCGTGGCCCGTGATGGCCTGGCCACGCGAGCCCGCTGCTCGACGACGGAGTGGCACGGCGGCATGGCTGCTGGTCGTGGCGCGAACGGCAGGCGCGGCCATTTACGGTGAGGCGAGGCGCTCAGGCGATGCGCAAGGGAGAGGCGAAGCTTTCTACGTGCTCAATTCGGCCAGAGGACGAGCGGTGGACGTGCTGTGCGCCGGCAAGAATGGACGACGGCGACGGCGAACAGAGGAAATGAAAAGGAGGAGAACGGCGACGGCACAAGCTATATATGACGGCTAGGAAGCAAGAGGAAACCACGTAGGAGTCTTCTCCGCGCCAGCACGACGCCGAGGGCGACCACAGTTGCGCCTGGAAGCTGATCGAAGCACGCCGGCGATGAGGTGTCTGCCGCGGGCACTGTTCACCAGAATTACAGATTTGCCACTCGCTTAAAAATCCCAAATTACTCCCAAATTTGTATAACAACTCAAAAATCTCCAAAAACAAAAGTTGCTCAAAATTTAAAGTTCTACAACTTTGCTTTTATAACCATTCCCAAATTCGGTCTACATTTTAAAATGCAAGTTTGAATTAAAAAAATGGGACATTTAAAGAATCTCGCCTTTTCAAATTACTTCAAATTTCATAAAACAACTTTGAAAACTCCAAAAACCAACTTTGTACAACTCGACAAGCTCTACACTTTTGCTTTAAGGCTCAACCCCAAAATGTACTTAGATTTTGAAATGGGTTTTCCAGGGTAAACTTAAATGCTGAAAATTCGGGTTTTCGAAAATCCAATTCAACACAATTGTTTTGAAATTGATTCAACCATACAAGTCAACACATATCATAAAACAATATTCACACCAAGTATTGCAACAAAAATTATTAAACTTTTATTAAGGAAGAATTTGAATTGTTTAATAGATTCCCACATTAAAATTCACAAAGTTTCTTAATCACTATTATTTCATGTAACATATAACACACTTCATAACAACATTTACATGCTATAAATTAAACATGAAATGCATTCATGAGTTGATACATGATGATTATGCATAATGATGACATGATCACCTTTTAAGTACTTTATAACATCAGGGATGTTACACAAGGTGGGAACGGGACATGGCCAGACACTTAACGAAGCTGTGCCTAAGCCGAATTGGAGCCTAATGCTACGGTCATGGTGAATTGAGAAGAATCGTCTCGACGGCCAAGGCGACAGCGGAGACAGGGGAGGTCATGGCTTGGCTCGTCTGCGGCGTCAATGCATGGGACAACATCACCACTATGGAACAATGGGATAGGTGGGATGTACCCCCAGACAGCTGCCTGCATAGCCACAATAGTAAGGCAATAGGCGCGGTATGGCGCCATCGCTATGGGCAGCGCCAGACAACCGACATAGAGCGATGCGACGTGGAGGGGATGACGGGGCAGGCGAACGTCCTTCGAGCGCATAGCCAAGGAGTCAATGGAGCAGAGCTGGGCCTAGCCGCTAGCAATGTGCAGTGCATGACCCAACGCGTCTCCGACCAAGGTAGGACAAGGCGCTAGCAAAGCTCGGCCGGTGCCTAGGGCACAGCGCATCAGCTAGCAAGGCGACCCATGCGGCAGTGCAGGCAGCAACTAGCCAAGGCAACAGCGCATGGCTGGCTCACGTCGTAGTCACGGCGATAGTGCGGATGCGACTAGTGCAAGAGCGCGCATGTTGGTGAACCAGCAGCAGCACCTAGTCGTGCAGCAGTGGTGGCCGTGGTCAGCGTGCGGTGGTGGGCGAACAGCAGTGGTGCAGGCGGCCATGGCACGTAGCACAAAGGCCACATGTGCACAGGCACAGTGGTGCATGCGGTCCATGCGGTAGCATGTGCTGGCAGACCAGCAGCAGCGGTGACCGTGCCCAAGCGATGCCCAGTGCCGTGCACGCATTTTAAAGTAGCCTAAAAACTTGTACACAATGCTTCAACAACCGAACCAACTATTCTATGCACCAGAGGGTACGTTGGGCTGTCTAACGGAGCCAAGATATGGTACCACATCCTAAGCCGATCACCCCACAACTATCACCAAAGGTGGCTTTGTCGACCCAGTTATAAATCTTCGTGAAACGATGTCGCTCCGAATGATTTCATGTTGCATCCCCATTTCGGCCTATGAACCCACTATCTAACTATCCTTGCCCATGACTAGCTAATTATCATCGTTCACAACGTTCTTTAGCCCTTTCATTAATGGGTACGCTTCTGCCCAATTGTTGTGGAGGTGAATGCCGACGCATCCCACCGGCGCATGCAGCTCTTGCTTCCTGGCCCGCTTCTTTAGAAGATTGACAGCGAAGAGATGCCGCCACATGTCGAAGTGAGGATCAATACCCAAGAACCCCTCGCACAGGGTGATGAACGCTGCCATGTGCTGGATCCCATGAGGGGTAAGGTACTACAGCTTCACCTGGTAGTAATCCAACAGCCTCGAAGGAACTTGTGAGCAGGTATGGCGAATCCCCGCTCATAGAAGTGAGCGAAGGACACGATATACCCTTTGGGCAGTGATAGCATGTCCTCATTACCGGGCAACTGCCACTCCTCAGTGGCGGTCAGAGAGTGAAGGAGGCCATAGCGAATGAGGCCCTCCAGGTGATGAGGGGTGATGCTGGATCCGCTCCATGGCTCCATTGAAACGACTAGGAGGGGGCGGATGCGAGTTCGATGGCGGCTACGATGCAGATGCAAGCTTAACGATGATGCAATGCGAGTGCGGGAGGCTCTAACGATTGGCGACGAAGGTTGACAATGCGAAGGCGAAAAGGCAAAGTATAGAACCCTGGGGGCGAACCCCATGGTTTTATAGGGGCGACGAATGCAAGAAGGGCAACCATCCACCTCGATCTTTGAGCCTGCCACAACACACCGTCGTGTCACATCGCATGATACACGCCCATGATCCATATCCTTTCCCACCAAAATCTCATCAGACGATTCACCTTCCCCAGGCAGTCCAGGACTCTTTTTCCCACTAAGGGAATACGGGTCCAAGGGTCGGCCCAATAGTCACAATAGCCATCCCAATGAGGGATGGGCCCATAAGCGACCAGGTTGCAGGTACACAAGCAGCAGGGGGGTCTCAATCCACACTCGAGTCTTAGCCAGGCTAGCCCTGGATGAAATCTCCGCAAATAGGATACTAGGGTTCCCTTAAAACTATCCAGCTGACAAAAACTGAATCACATAGCCTTACCCACAAAGGATATGAAATTACCCCCAGGTGGTTCTATCTAAATCACCCGGGGGCTCGGGGGCTACACCCGTCGGGTGTGCTCACGTGCACCCTCTGGTGAATCGAAATACCCCCGAGCGATTCTATCTGAATCACCCAGGGGCTCGAGAGCTACTATCAGGGACCTAATACCGGGGTACCCAATGAGGTAGGACTAATAACCATCAAACATTGATGCTTCTAGTCAGATAGGAGCACTACTACGCTTCTTGCCCGAACGACGGAAGATTGGTTCTGCCTCGCCCAACGGCTAAGGGTTGGCTCCTCCTCGCCCGACGTCTAAGGGTGGGCTCCACCTCGATCGACGTCCGAGGGCGGTGAAAAGTCCTTGTATGGTTTTGGTAATTGAGTGACAACCTAGGTGGACTAATTGTGTTTATGTGAGATACATAGACATTTAGTCCATAGGTACATATGTGTGAGCAACCTATGCCATGAAGGTAAAAATGGCTTGGAGATGTTGCAAAGCTCACACATGTGATGATGATGGAGCTCATTGCACATGAGACATAACATTGAGTCATGTGATCAAGGTGGAGAAGATCAAGACAAGACTTGGCTTGATGGACCAGTTGCAAGCGTGAAGGGCAAGTCAGAGGCTTTGGAGCAATGGACCGCGTGGCGGTGAAGCTTGAGCAAGACTTGGTACCGATGGACGAAGGCAACAGTGAAAAGCAAGTGAAGTCAAGATCAATGAACCAATATGATCACGTGATAATATGAAGTGGATCATATCATTATTGATCATGTTGGTGCATGTGTTGCATCAACATTGGAGGAGATGGAATGGAATGCGCAAGGCAAAGGTATAACCTAGGGCATTTCATTTCATTGGTCATAGGTGTGTAGAGAAGTTGATGACCGGGTTTAGGATAGATGGTCATACTATCAAGAGAGGCAAACTTGTTTGCATATCGGTCATCTAAGTGCTACTTGAGTGATCTAACTTTGCATCATTGCTAGGATTGAGTGGCGTGGCAAGTTGAGTGGCTAATCCTTTGGAAAAGGTTTGTGAAAATGCTAACACACATACACATGGTGGTGTGGTACATTTACAAAGGAGATGAAGTTGGAGTTGATGTGGATCAACTCGGCGAAGGAACGGAGGCAAGGGTTCAAACTCCACTGGTGCCCTATACAGAAAAGACAGGGTCTCACAGAGTGGATCGAACGCTGGTCACATGGTGATCAGATGCTGGGGTCCTATGTCTGGTCAGTGGTTGTAGAGAGCGTGCAGGCGTCGGTCTTTGACCAGACACTGGTGCTGGAAGTGATTGGACACTAACAGGGTGCGTCTGGTCAGGCTGACATATGGTGACATAGGTGACATAGAAAAGCTTGAGAAGGACCGAACGCTGACGCTGCGTCTGATCGTCATCGATCGGACGCGTCTAGTTGTGACTGGTACCTTACTGGAAACGACCGAACGCTGGGGTTGCTGCATTTGGTCAGTTTGAGCAGCTGCGTCCGGTCATCACTTGACCATTGAGATCAAGTGACAGAGGTTGAACAAAGGCGACACGTGGTGAGCATCCGTTGACCGAACACTGAGGTCCTGCGTACGGTCGATATGACCGACACGTCCGGTCAACCCGAAAAACACCCAGTGAAGGGGTAACGGCTATTTTAGCCCATGGGGCTATAAATATAAGGGGTCTCGGCCTTGGGCCCGGTGTGGAGCACACTAGAGCCTTGGTGGCTTGTTAGTAGTGCTTGGGAGCCCTCTATCTCACATATGCTTGATAGTGATCATCTGATTGTGTGAGAGAGCGATTTTAGTGTGATTGCATCATGAGGTCGCATCGAGTGGCACTAGGTGATCAAGTTGCAAGCCAGTGGTGCTTGTTATTCTTAGAGGTTGCCACCTCCTAGATGGCTTGGTGGTGGTCTCTGTTAAAGCCCGCAAGAAGCTTGTGTGGTCCTTCGGAGAAGAGCTTTGTGAGGGGCATTGTGCTCGCCCCACGGGAGCCATAAAGAGCAACTTTAGTAAAGCATGTCATTGAGCTACCCTCACTTTTGGGATAGGTTCTTGCAGTGCCCAACATGCGGGCATGGCGGGTGATGCCAATTAGCCGCTGAACCACCAAGTGAGCGGTCGACACAACGGGGACTAGCGTGTTGGCAAGCATGTGAACCTCGGGAGAAAAATCATCGTGTCAACTTATTCTTCCTGTTGGTTTGCATCCTCCTTACACAAGCTTGTAATTACTTTCATATACATTATGCTTGTGTAGTTTCTCTTATATTTAGTTAAGCTTGTGTAGCTCACTAGTTACCTTCTTGCTTGTGTAGCATAGAAGTGGCTCCCTTGTGTGGATAATTTGGTTTGTGTAACCTTGTTAGTCACATTGCTTAATTTGTATAGCTAAGTATTTGTGCTCTCTAATTAGGCATTGGTTGACTTGTTATTGATCATTGCTAGTGAGCTTAGGTGGCTTTGTGCTTTTGCTTACTAGCATGTGTAGGAGCTCCTTTTTTGCTTAAAGTACTAGTGGCATAGGTTTGTGTGACCTTGCTTCTAGAATTGGTTAGGTGAGCTCTAGCTAGCCCGGTACCTTTGTTGCTTAATTCGTATCTTTGGAAGGTGCTAGAGAACATAAATAGAGGGGTGTAGTCTTGGCTAGACCGATAGTTTTAATTCCACACTTGTTTCGGTTAGCCAATGCGATTAATTTTAGAAAGGACTATTCACCCCCCTCTAGTCTGCCATCTCGACCTTATAGGTGGGCTCTGCCTCGCTCGACCCCCGAGGGCTAGCCTCCACCTCGCTCGACAACTTGGGGCTGGCTCTGCCTCGCTCGACATCTGAGGGCGGGCTCTGCCTCGCCCGACGTCCGAGGGTGGGCTCTGCCTCGCCCGATGTTCGAGGGCGGGCTCCGCCTCGCCCAACGATTGCACCTGCTCCTTCATGATGACAAGCACATGGTACGATAGGACATTCAAGTCAAACGTGGTACCGAGGACCATGCCCTACACACCTATAGGAAGGTACCATTAGGATACGATGGGACGGGCGCTTTAAGCCCTTTTCAACATAACAGTGCCCAAATAGTGTTGTAGGCGCTGACTTTTGTCCCACAGTGTAGTAGGCGCCGCCTTTAGTTCTCGGGCATGGATACTAATAGAGGCATACAACAGCCACTATGTTCCAAGACAAAAATCACATCATCTACAGTGACGGACGTATGGTCACTTCCCTTATTACTCCCCGAGGGGTCACAGCTTGGCTCTCCAGCACGCTGCACCGTCCTCCGACATAGGATGGGATGCACCCACTTGCTAAATGAGGCCAGGGCATGGCCTACGAGGATCAGCAAACATGCCACCTCTAACATGGTCTGCCATGTTAAGCAGGGTAGGCACAGGGAAAAGGGAAGACCCGGCTCCCTCAAAGGACCTTTTATACCTTCGACATTTTCCTCTTTCTCCCATCTATAACCCTTGCTCCCCCCTTTGTCTATAAAAGGGAGGGCAGCCCCCCCCCCCACTATGGGGATGAACTCTCGATGGATCAATTCAACACACACATCACGCATACAGCCAAGCAGTGACCGAGCTCTTGATGTCTTTTTGACCATTCCATCAGAGACCTAGGACCTCTCCCTCTCTCGACCATTTGTACCCCCTACTACGAACCTTTTTGGTACTGATAACATGAGTAGCAGCAGACTGGACGTAGAGACATTCGGCCTGAACTAGTATAAATCTTGTGTCCTTTAGTGCACCGTCCGGGCCTAACGCGCAATAATTATAAATTTACTAGCCGGTATTTGTTTGAAACACCGACACACACCATCCTAGGACGACCATGCTATGCGAAGCTCATGGCCATCCCCAACTACACCTACTTAAAGCTCAAGATGCCAGGCCCATATGTGGTCATCACCATAAGCACCTCCTTCTAGTGCACTTATGAGTGCGAGGTTGAGTGCCGTGAGCGTGCCTCGACAATCATCGCCTCCGAGGAGCTCGTGGTCATCAAGGAAGGGACTACCGAGGAGGCACCCGACTCCAAGTAGTCAACCAAATCCTTTAAGCCTAGGAGGGATCAAGGAGGTCCTCATAGACCCTAGTAGCTTCGAGGGTAAAGTGGTGCGCATCAGCACCACACTTTCCTCAAAATAGAAAAGCGCGCTCATCGACTTCCTCTGCGCCAACAGAGATATCTTTGCATGGAAACCCTCGGACATGCTAGGCATCCTGAGAGAAGTCACTGAGCATGCCTTGAAGATCAGGTTAGGCTCTAAGCCAGTGAAGCTATGCCAGCATTGCTTCAATGAGAAGAAGCGTAGAGCCATCAACGAAGAGATCACAAAGCTTTTGGCGGTCGGGTTCATCAAGGAAGTGTATCATCTCGAGTGGTTAGCCAATCCCATCCTTGTACAAAAAAAGAATGGGAATGGAGAATGTGTGTTGACTACACGAGTCTCAACAAAGGCATGTCCAAAGGTTATGTTTCCTTTGCCACGTATAGATCAATTAGTCGACTCAACCTCATGGTGCGAAACCCTCTGCTTCCTTGATGCGTACTTCGGGTACCATCAAATCACAATAAAAGAATCTGACCAGCTCATGACTTCTTTCATCACCCTATTCGAGGCCGTTCTACTATGTCACAATGCCTTTTGGTCTAAAAACATAGGAGCCACATACCAGCGATGTATGCTAAAGTGTTTCAGAGGCCTCATCGGGCAAACCATTGAGGCCTACGTAGACGACATCATGGTCAAGTCCAAATAGACCAACTAGCTTGTAGCTGACCTAGAGCATACCTTCATAAAACTATGAGCAAATGGTAGCAAACTCAACCCTAAAAAATGCATTTTTGGGGTCCTAAGGGGCATGCTGCTTGGGTTCATCGTCTCCGAGCGTGGCATCGAAGCCAACCTGGATAAGATCATGGCCATCACAAGGATGGGCCTGATCTAGAACCTAAAGCGAGTATAGTGAGTCACAAGGTGCCTTGCCATGCTTAGTCATTTCATCTCACACCTTGGCGAATGAGGCCTCCTGCTGTATAGGCTTTTGAAGAAGACTGACCGGTTTGTGTGAACTTTTGAGGCTCAGATGGCACTCGATAAAGTTAAGGAAATCTTGATGAAACCCTCGATTTGGGTCCCATCGACCGATGGAGAGCCACTCCTACTCTACATTACAGGCACCACGTAAGTGGTTAGCGTCGCCCTAGTGGTAGAGCGAGAGGAAGAGGGACATGCCCTCAAAGTGTAGCACCCCGTATACTTCATTAGCGAGGTCTTGTCTAATTCCAAGACTTGCTACCCACAAATCCAAAAGCTTTTGTATGCCATCCTGATCGCCACGAGGAAGTTATGTCACTACTTCAAGTCACACCCGGTAAAAGTCATGACATCCTTTCCCCTCTATGAAGTCATCCAGAACTAGGATGCCACAGGGAGGATTGTGAAGTGGACACTTGAGATGATAGGTCAGGGCATTGTGTATGCCCCCAGACGGCCATCAAGTCCCAAGCGCTAGCCAACTTCATGGCAGAATGGACCGAGGTCTAGATGCCATCAGCAGCTATCGACTAAGAGTACTGGACCATGTACTTCGATAGATCACTGATGAGGAAAGGCATGGACATGGGGCTAGTCTTCGTTTTGCCCCTTGAGATATGCATGAAGTACGTGGTCCACCTCCATTTCCCCGCCTCCAACAATGTGGTTGAATATGAGGCGCTCATCAATGGCCTATGCATCGCCATTGAGTTGGGCATCCGATGGCTTGATGTCTGAGGCGACTCATAGCTAGTCATCAATCAAGTCATGAAGGAGTCAAGTTGCCATGACGCCAAGATAGCTGCTTACTACCGAGAAGTCCGCTAGCTGGAGGACAAGTTCAATGGCCTCAAACTCAATCACATCCCAAGGTGGCTCAATGAGACGGCCGACATGCTAGCAAAGATAGCGTCCAGCCGAGAGCTGGTGCCATTGGGCGTCTTTGCCAGTGATCGGCACAGAACTTCGATCTACTATGGGGAATGGGGACAGACCAAGGGTGAGCTGCCTACCCTAGGTTCGAGGGCTAAATGACTGCCCGCTCCTTTTGACCCCAAAGTCATGGAGGTCGACGAGGATCCGACGATAGAGCCCAACCTTCTAGCTGACTGGAGGACCCCATACCTTGATTGGCTCCTCCGCAAATTGCTATCGACGGACAAAATGGAGGCTCGACAGATCGCATGCTGAGTCAAAGCTTTCATCATTATCAAGGAGGAGCTCTACAAGTGAAACCACACCATGATCCTACAGCGTTGCATTCCCGTTGAACAAGGGAGGCAATTGCTGAAGGACATTCACCGTAGGGTCTATGGACATCAAGCCGCACCCTAAACCCTAGTCAGAAATATGTTCGGATAGGGCTTCTACCAGCTGACCATAGTGGCTGCATTAGGTAGATTGTGTGCACCTATGAACGGTGCTAGTACTACACTCATCAAACCCATCTGCCGGCCCAAGTGCTCCAAACAATCACCATCACATGGCCATTCGCGGTCTGGGGGCTTAATCTGGTTGGGCCTCTTAAAAGATCGCTTAGGGGCTACATGCATTTGCTCATCGCCGTAGATAAGTTCACAAAGTGGATAGAGGCTCGGCCGATCTCCACGATCAAATCTGAACAAGCCATGCAGTTCTTCCTCGACATCGTCCACCGCTTTGGAGTCTCAAACTCAATCATCATGGACAATGGCACATAGTTCACTAGGAAGAAATTCCTCTGGTTCTATGATGACTACCACATTCGCGTCGACTGGGCCACTGTGGCCCACCCTCGCATGAACGGATAGGCTGAGCACGCAAACAACATGGTCTTGTAAGGCCTCAAGCCTAGGATCTTTGATTGGCTAAACTAGTTTGGCGGACGATGGGTCATGGAGCTTCCCATAGTACTCTAGAGCTTAAGGATGAACCCCTGTCACATGACTAGCTACATGCCTTTCTTCATGATCTATGGTTCTGAGGTAGTCCTCCCAACCGACCTCAACTATGGAGCAATGAGGGTTAGGGCACACGACGAGCAAGGGGCCGAGGCATCCCTCAAGGATGCCATGGACCAGCTCGACGAAGCATGTGATGTTGCCCTCCTCCACTCGGCCAAGTACCAGCAAGCACTACGCCAGTACCATGGGCATTGAGTGTAGGGTCAGGCATTCAACATCGAGAATTTGGTGCTCTGCCTCATTCAGAACAACAATAACCGCCACAAGCTCACTCCGCTGTGGGAAGGACCATACGTCGTTAGGGAGGTGCTCCGACCAGGAACCTACAAGCTCAAGACCATCAATGGTAGAGTCTTCATCAATGCTTAGAACATTGAACAGCTACGTCACTTTTACCCCTAGCCTATGCATGTACTTACAAAATTTAAGAACAAAGTTTTCGAAATGCAAGTACATTTTCTATTTGGTTTTGCCATCATGTCTCCTCAATCTTCTGTGACACCCGACCCTAGCAACAGCAAGGGGTCGGGCCTCGCTCGGGGGCTGATGGGGGTATACCTATCTAAAAACATTCTCTGTGCCCGACCCTCTCCTACATTAAGACCTAAAAGCAAAGGCTGCGGAAATAAGCCTTGAGTAAAACTAGTTGGACTATAAGAAACCTACGTCCCAGTGGCTATGGCATTTTTGCTCACCAGCATAATCAGAGTTGTTTCGTCTGCACCCTGAGCTTTATAGCTTTAATCACAGAAAGGGTCAGAATGCATTAACTTTTTTATACATAAAAGAGACAAAGAACCAAAAGATGGTTCGACCATAACAAAAATAAAGATTTACTTACTTATTACAATTTTGTCGCCTGGCCTATCTAACTACCTAACCCCTCGGGGGGAATGACCTCATCCTTAATTTTGGCAGATAAGTCCTATGCTAGGGGAGCCACCGATCCCTCGATCTCCTCTAGCTCGGCCTCAGTGTAGCCGAGCGCAAAGCCCTGGCTCATCGTCGCCAGATTGATGTTCTCATAATGAGAATGAGCGATCATGAACGACCAATGAACACCGAATCGGAGTGCATCCCTTGCCATCTTGCGTGCCTGATTCATGATTCGAATGACACAGACCATGAGCGAGCTAATCTCCTATGTCGAGGCCAGCTAGAGGTAATCATAGACCAGCTAAATGGCAACACGTAGGGTGTCGTGCTCGTCGCTCTCCTTCACAAGGGTGGCCTTCACTTCGCCAAGCTCTTTCTCTAGGCCATAGCTCTTCATCACCTCCACCCCGAGCCTGTTGTTGAGACCTACCCAAATCACATGCCAACCGTGTCAAGAGGCCGACCATGGGCTCCTAGAAGAAAGATGATAGAAAACTAGTGGCTTACTATCCATGTCCGCTTAGAGCTTGCGCACCTCACTACGCTATTGGGTCACCTCGGCCTCTAAGCACTGGACCTCCTCCTAGCGCTAGTCGACCTCCATGGCAAGGAGGGTGGACATGCCCTTAGCCATGATCTTCAGGTCCTTCTCCCCCTGAAGCTCGCCCTCAAGGAGGACAATCCACTGCTAAGCATCAGCGCGCTCTTGGTGGGCCAAGTCACACTCCGTGCAGAGCTCCTCTATGGTCTAGAGCAGGTCCTCCCGCTCCTTCCGTAGCCGCTTGTCCTCTATGACATCCATGCACCCCCTCTTGATCAAGGCCATAAGCTTCTCCTTAGCCTCATGGGCATCATTGTAGATGTCCTTCTCCCTAACCTAGAGGTCAGCCAGCTCCTAGGCGGTAGGAGCAAGCTTGGCCACCTCCTAGCGGGTGGCAGCGAGCTGTGCGGACTGCTCCTTATTCCACCGCACCTCCCTAGCAAGGCAGTCCCAAATGCCCCTCTCATGACAAAGGAACCAGGACTTCTCCTAGCTGCAACCCATAAGAACCTACGTAGAGAACAAGTCTTAGAAGTGCGGAAAGGGAAAACGAGCGTCGCAAGCATGACCGTCTCATACCTGGCCAACTGGAGCAACAACATCATGCAATGATCCTAGCATGGCGGTTAGGGTGCTAATCATGGTCCCAACCTCTATGTGGACGCTTCCCCACTCCCTCCCCTCCACAGCGTCATTGAGGGCGAGGAGCATCGCCTCTAGGTTCTATCGTTACACCCATCGGATCGGGGATCCACCCCATGCATGTGGGTCATCGCCCGCCCGAACCAGAGACTAGGATGGCTCCGCACCAACCCTGACCGACGCTAACCCCTCTGGTAGGGGTAGCTCCTCTGAAGCGGCCCTCCAACAGTAGGGGGTGGGCACGCATGGATGTGGAGACTTGCCCCATCGCCGCTTTTGCTGAGGGCACCTTAGGTGCGCCCTCTTTTGCCCCTACCTCTGATGTCACGGTCATGCCTCACCTACCATAGGCACCCCGGACATGCCTTCCTCCATCCGCTCCCCCATGGACGCACCCACCAGATATGCCCCTTCGGTCGACGTCGCGATCGCCCCAGCACCACTTTCGCTCACTTCTGATGCTGAGTTGGCCGGCTCATGGCGTGTCAACCGGATGGTGAGGGTCTTCTTCGGTGTGAGCCTCAGGCGAGTCTCGCTTCCTCCAATGCTATGGAGGATACAACGGTTAGTTCATTACAAGAATCAATTAGAACGAAAGAATGGAGATGCTCTTAAACTAACCTCGGTGCCACCAGGTGATGATGTTTTAGGGTCGGTCCGCTCGACCCCGGCTGCTCCTCATCGGCGTGTTGCCACTTCAGGCCATCCCTCTGGTCGAAAGGTTTAGTCGGAGCAGGACAGTTGGTCACCATTGGCTCTGATGGCGTGCCTTCCTCCTCCCACCGAGGCACGCCCTCTCCCTCCTACACCATGGCATGCCATGGGATGGGCTCCACTGGCAAGGACGGGTCCTCGTTCACTCCACCTAGGTCATCCGATTGGACAGGGGACCTAGAGCCTTCTTCTTCTTCCTCTTCATCATCCTAGCCATACCACTGCTTTCATTAGTCCAGCTTTGCCCACCGCCTTGCCTTCTTATCATCTTTGACCTTCTTCTTTTTCTCATTGGCGGTGTGGTTCACCGCCCTCATGGCCACATGCTTCGACAGCGACGCAACGGAGGTCCAGAAGCCCAATCCCACTGGTAGCTTGATGAAGCCCACATCAGGCCACATCGTAGGGTGCCCCGAGATTGGGAACACAACATCAGACTCATTTGTCACCTCCTTGATGTGCCTCGCTGTCATGGAGCGGCCCCTAGGTGAGTGTAGTCTCGCCAAGCTGCGTGTTGGGCGTCATCCCGTACAGCGGGAGGATGCGCCATCAGCGGCGCCACCCTCCTCATGTGGTGCGCTCCGATGACACTGACCCCATGAAGGCCATGGTTGTAATACCCTAGGTGTTTATCACCAGTTAAGCAATGGGTTTGAGCTCAACCATGACATGTTAAGTGGTGATAGAGATGTTAGGTCAAACATATGAAAATGAGCCACCACTTAAACATGGACCATGGACCATTGCTTACATGTTGACCTTTCCAAAAAGTATGCTTGAGTAATGTTGGATGTACTTCTTTCATGTGTCTCACATCAATATCCATCTATATTGATCCATGGAAAAGTTTTGTGGCGTTTGGAATCAAGAAGTCGCATGAAATGACAAGTTATGTCCTTGCTTGAATTGTTTTATAAAGTGAATGGAATTCTTGATCATCAACCAAACCTTGAAACCTTGCCCAAATGACTCTAATTGAACTCTACAACAAAAGGTATGAAGGGTTCGTGTTGAGCAAAGGTGGAGAAAATATCCGAAAAGAATGGAAACCCTAGATTCTATAGCAAAAAGGCCTTTGCGTTGACCAAGAAATAAAGTTGATTTCTGGACTAGATATGAGGTTTGACCAAAAATAAAAGTTGAATAAAAGTTTGATTATAACAAACTTTGTTAAAAGACCAAGTCATGATTCGGTTTCAAAATGGATCAAAACAAGGCTCAAAGTCTAATAGAAAAGTTGAAATCAACCCGACAGTGTTTGCAGTCCGGAATTCACCGACATCGACATTGACATCCCACGTTCTCCAAATTTTGTGAAGCAACCTGAGTTGGTCCAAAAATAAAAGTTGAAGGTTATATTATGGAGAAGAGCATACAAAAAGTTGCACTAAGTTTGACCGAGTTTTGACCTCTAAAGGCAAGTTTCCGTGACCGTTATCAACATGTTGACACTATCATATTGAGGCTTAATTACCCGCTGTTACAGAGCTCAAATGATTAGGCACCTTAAATAAGAAACGTAGAGCAGGCCGTGTAGAGCAAACTTTGTATTAGGCCCATGGACTAAATCAGCCCATAGCAGGCCCAATTTGGATGTCCACCTCGCCCACTCCGACGCCTGCCATCTGTTCATCGAAATGTCGCGTGGCCTGTGCATGGCAAGCATGCACGAGCCGCCCCAGCTCCACACGTCAAGGACGCCTTGCCTAAGTTGTGTTGCTGCCACATGCTGTCCCGGCCAGAGGTCTACTCCGCGCTCACTTCCTCTCGCTCCTCCTCGCTCTACTTCGCTCCACTCCATGCCAGAGCGTGCGTCCGCCATGGCCGACGGGTCGAGCTCGCCGTCGCCACCGTTCCATGGCTTCCGAGCCCCCTCACAACCAACCGTGTGAACCAACAGCTCCGCCTCTTCCTCCTCTACCCAGTAGACCCCTCTCTGACCTCTCCTCGCTGTCGTAGCGGGCGACCGCCGGTGCCATGGCCACTGCGGGCGCCTGTGCACGTGGCTAGGAGGCCACAGACAGGCTCTGGCCGAGCCGAAGCCACCTTTGAGTGCGTCCAGGTGCCTCGGACCTCGCCGGCCCATCCCCCATCGCCGATGAGCCTCCTTCGGCCGTCAACAGCAAGCTCGGCATGCTTCTCTGCTCTAAAATTCGACCAGGGGCCTCGGGCTCAAATTTGACAAAATGGAAGGGCCTAACTACGAAGTCTATGACTCAAATGAATAGTGCTATTAAGGACCTTTTTGTAGGAAATTTGCTGAAATTTGGAAATTCATAGTAATTCAGAGGAAATTCGTAAAATAGCAAATGAGGACTTTTTGGAATCCTTGTGAAATTGTCTATGTAGTAGATCTATAATATGACATGTTTTAGTTTAAAGTTTTTGCTGCAAAAATAGATTTGTGCAGTATGGTTGTAATGCTAGTTGAATTTATCATTTTCCATAACTGCAGATCTAGGGCTCCAAATGAAGTGAAATTTTTGTGGCATGCTACTCATATGATAGTTGATGTGTGGTAAAAATTTCATGAGTATTGGATAAAGTATAAGTGTGTTATTGGTTTATCTCGCTCTCACATGATTTCTTGCAATAGCAAATTGTATTTTTCATAGAGGCAGCTATACTTATGTAAATGGTATGAAATTTGTACAGTAGACTATTTAGAGGATATATGAGCTACTGTAATTTTTGTAGAATTTATTATCCATTTTTGGTATATGTTCTTAAATACACCTTGATGTCTAAATAAATTAAGAAATGCTTTAAGAAAATTTATTTAGAGGTGAGAACCATGCTTTCTGGTGTTCTTTAGTCATGTGTGAAATGTTAGTAAAGTTGGTTTTGCCCAATTATGTGTTTACAACATAAGTTAATAATTATTTTCTTGTCGATGTGGTTTATGGACAGATCTAGGAACTTAGCAAAGTTCTTCATGATAAGGTGCTTTGTTGTGAAACTTGTTTATACAAAAGTTGTAGATAATTCAAGTATCTAGCTTCTGTTAAAATTTGGTATCATTTGGCCAAGTAGTTTAAGAGTTACAACTGTTTAAAGTTAGGTTACAGAATTGATTGCTTTGTGTCTCGTTTAGACCAGTTTCTGTAAATATATAATTTTGACCCACTTAACTTGTGAATCATGCTGTGATCGTTATCGATGCACTGTAGAGAATTTCATAAGCTTTCCAAATTGTCTTGTGACATGTCATTTGGATTTGTAAATCTCTAGTTATGGTCAGTTTACTATGCTGCTGTATAGTCTCAGTTTTACTGAAATACGAGTGCTTGTGTGAATGCTTTGTAGCATAGTCCTTGTTGATTATTTAGGTGCTAGGTCCTTAACTAAAGATGAGCAATTGTATATTAGGTTGTCTAAACTTGGTAAGTTAAAGTGATTTGAATAGAACTTAAGTAAACTAATATGTCATGCTTGATGTGCTTGCTCTCTATAATTAGTTGTGTGATGTTAGTTAAATAGCTATTGGTGTCTATGTCTTGCATAATTTTGTGTTTGTCTTGAATGCTTATGTAATGCATCTTGTGTTACCATTCATCACATTTATACACATGCCTCTTGCATTTCATTTAGGTACGCTAGATAAACCACGTGAAGGATGTGATGTGAAGCCGAACTCAAAGATTGGGTTTAGTGGATCTATCCTGAAGATGAAAGGACTAAGCAAGTGCTAGGACCGGAGATGTCACCAAGACGGTGCAAGCTAACTGAACTAACTTGTGTCGGATCCTAGGCAAGCCCCGGAGCATTCTAAGCCTCCCATGTTTTTACAAATATCTTACGTATCTTTTATTGTTGATGATGCATTAAGTATAGGAATTGGTTGGAACCAATTGTTGCATCATATCCTTACCTTGTCCAGATAAAATCTTATGAATCCTAATTAAGTGTAGGATCAAATGATGCTTAGCTATGCTTAGACCGGTATAAGTCAGGTGATTTCCTGTCACCTGCGAGATGTAGGATGAGCTCTGGTCATGGTTGGCTATATTTGCTATCATGAAAAAGACCATGTGTTAATAATGAAAAGAGACCGGACAGGATGATGGTAGTGCAGCAACAAGGTATGGAGGTCTTGGGTATGAATCTATCCCTGTCTATGTCATTTAAGGACCGATACATTGTATATCCTCATGTCATGTTGAACGCAGCCTAACACCAGCCTAACACTTAGCTGGCCAGATAAGTCGTTCCGACCATAAAGCCTAGTAGCTCGATTCAGGCCGAGGACATGAGCAGGGGTCCACAATCTGGATGGAAGTAAGGATGTGCAGGGAGCCATTGGCTTACCCAAGGGTGGGTTAAGTCACCGAGCACTCATGGCAGAGTGGTTCTCTAATTTTGCAGCACTGATCGGACTCGTGACTCCTAAATTGTACCAACGGTGACTTGTTTGCGACCCTAACAGAGGAAGCAAGGTTTGTGTTAGGAATACCACTCCAGCTAGATAGGAATCGATTCAAATCACTGTCTCTCCTGGATAGTGAGAACTTGACTGAGCAGCGGTAACATAGATTCACTAAATTTAAAGATATAGTTAAATGATGATGATGATGACAATGAGCCATGAAATACCTGATATGGTTATTATTATTTGCAACTTAAGCAAGTGATTGATTAGTACATGTGCTAATAACTAATATAGATGGTAGGTAATGGCTAAAAGTCACTGCTAGTAAAGGTGAATAATGCTAATGGTTACTCAAGCTTTTATGTAAAAAGGTTGTCCAGCCAGATCCACTAAATTAAGCTATGCATGATCCTTGGTGTCATTTGTTTTGGCTCCTAATGGGTAAGTCTGGTTGAGTACATTCGAGTACTCAGGGTTTATCCCACCATGTTGTAGGTGGAGTTCTCGGCCTATTGAAGATGGTGGCTAACCGCTGGTGGGCTCAGTGATTCTATATTTAGTTCTCATCTATATGCTTTTGTCTGAGGATGTCACTTATGCTAGCAATATATTTGGAACTTATATTAATGTAATCATTTGAAAGCCATGTTGTTTTCACTAAGCGGTTTTAAAACCCAAACTTGTACTATTATTTGTGGACCCATTTGTAATATTATTCCGCTGCAACTATGCGTATGTGATGTGTATTTGCTTAATCACGCGATCTTGGTTGTGATGTTGATTTACCGAGGTCTTTCGGGACACTCAGTGGACTACCGGGTTTATATGAGTGAAAGTATATGTGTGTCAACGTGTTAGCAGGGATAGTCGTTCTTGATCTTGTATAAATTGGGCGGTTCTATTACAGTGGTCCTTGAGGAACATGATGGCATCAAGAAGGTCACACAGCCTTATGGTTTAGGTGTTATGAATTTTAGAAGTTTGTTGTCAGGTTTTGCTTATGTTCTGAATAGATGTGAATATTTGGTTTGTTTTACCTATGTGCATATAGAATTATTTCTTGGAAATAGTAGAAGAAGTATAGTAATTTTTCTAAGCTTTCCAAAATGTCTAATAGCACTACTTTTGGTGATCTAAATCTCCAGTTATGAGCTTGCAAATGGAATGACAGAATTTGTCCAAATCTGGGTAGAGATGTCTTCTTTGTCTTGTTTGGTCTTGTTAGCTGTAGGATCATCTTAATATGATAATAAGAAAGTTATAGACCACTTAATAAGCTTTACCTAAAGTCTAGGATCACCGTTGTTTGAATCCTACAACTTTAGTTATGCTTGAAACATGTGGCGACTGTACTGCTGTTCAGTTTTCTGTGCATATACTAAGTGGATGCTTTAGCTTGCTTTGGTTTTGGGCCAAGCTTGTAGTTAAATCTTGTCTAGTAAATGCTTGTTATGTGTGTGAGCCTTGTTCTTAGTATTTGTGCTTAAGCTAATTTGATTGAATCTCTCAAATGCTTGCTTGAAACTATGATGTGGTATATATGCTTGTTATCTAATTAGTGCCATAGTTGTCACCTCGTTTGTCCTCGGTAAGCTTATGAGTGTCAGATAGCTTTATCCTAGAACAACGCTCAAGTTACGTAATCGCATGGTTGTCGTCTCTAATTAGGTTCTCTCTTGGGAGTCTAAGCCTATAGACGTGGTCACTAGCCCTTGAACGTTTGTGTATCTATGCCTTGCTTGAACCGTAGGCCCAAGCTTAGTTCCCTAGAATGCTTGCATGTGTCGTGGTTGTCCCGCTCCTATGTGGAAGGACCCTACTTAAAAAATCCTTGTCGGACCTCATTGCTCTTTCTCCTACTGATGAGCTAGTGCAACGCTAATCGCTATCTGCCCTAGCTTTGGAACTTTTTCCTCGTAGATCATGTCATTGCTTTATCAACTGAATCCCTAGTTAGTGCAATGGCTCTGTCCCTCGAATCTCATGTATTTTGTCTCCAACTCTTTCAAGTCTCTGGATGTTTATCAGTCTTGATCTTATGTTGTTGCTCGATAAGACCAAATCTCATGTTAATCTTTATCTGGTAATCACTTTGGTGGACATGAGGCGTATATGGAAATTAGGCAAGAAGTCCCCTGCTTAGTAGCCTTTGGCGATTAGGCTATGTTCTTTTACGCTGTGTTTTGATCTTCTGATCGCCTCCTTGTTGAGTCCTAACCTTGTGACTACCTTTGTTTGCTATCCCTCCTTTGCATAGTGCATGTTCTTATGACCCAATCCGTGTAACTTGAAAATTCACTTTGGGTGTGTGATCAGTAATGGTGTTGTCAGTAGCAACTACGGTGCCACGACAGAACCTAAGGCCTCCTTGTGGCCAGCCGGCACATGGTTGTGCTGCTAGGTGCGCGCCAGTATCGAGGTTTCTTGTCATGATCCATTGCCGAACTACACCGATGTGTTATTTTCATGTGAGCACTTCCTTGGTTATCTCTCCATATCTTATCGAAGATCCATATATCAAACCGAAAGTAGTAGAGCTTCCTTTTAAAGTCACTAAAAGGATAACCTTTGAAGAACTAGTCACCGACATAAATATTAACATACTGCAAGAGGTGGTAAACAAGCGACTCTACCTAACTGTCCCTGTAATGACGTCGACCATCTGATGAGCAACTTATGTCATCCCTGTTGGATCAGAAAGGTACCCAACACTTAATGTTGGACAAGTTATCAATCTAATGATAATGGATGACGATATCATGTGGTGTAATAGGTCACTAGGTGCTCATGAACCTCCTGTTCAAGTTCTTGATCTGTAGGTGCATGATGGTCATACAGTTGAAATCAACCATCTCTAGTGTGACTCCTTATCTGCAGACTTCAATGGCGACCGTCTGTTTGTGCCTCGATTGCAATTATTGTTGTGGTCAAGAGTAAGAATTTGGAACTTTGAGTGTTGAGAGACAATTGATTAGTTACCCATAGTAAGGTTAATCTCTAGCTAGGTGACAACTTTTTGCTAATTACGAAGGCTATGTCTCACAGAGCAATGTTAAGCAATGAAACAACAAGCCGTTTAGCAATGCAACTACTGCCTTGTTTTCCAAAACCTATGCTATCAAGTCAATTCCATCTTGGACAATCACATAGATAGTACAAGACGTTGTATCGGCTATGTAAGGAGCTAGCGAAAGCACGTCCCTAGTTTTAGTCAGCATCATTGTGCCCCTAGGTACCACAAATAGATTTGTTCAAGGTTCTATTGGACCAAGTGCTAGAGAATATTCAGAAACGGTTCCTTGTCTATGTAGGAATGCCCTACATGTGGAATAATGCTTTGTGCCCTGCGAAAACAGCCCGCAAGTCCAATGCTTGTGCATAGTCAAGTTGGTGTCTAGAACGATGGTTGAAGTGTTACTAGAGAAGCATGTGAGGAAAACTCTAGCCTCCATCCTTAGCTAGGAAAAGAGCTACTGCTGCTTCTGTTGCTGCTATGAGAAAGGTTAGAGAGTGCAAAACACACACCTCAACGTGTGAAGCAAAGAAAAGGGAGAACACGAAATCTGTCCAGATTTTGTGGCACTAAACCAGTTATCTTCAAGCCGGCGATTAGTGACTCAAATGAAGTTGGATTGACCCTAAACTTAGTGATCTCATTTCTTGCTTAGGACCCTTAAATGTCTTAAGTTGGTTTGAGTATTGGTTGAGTAAAACATCGGATTTGAGAGATATCTTGTCGGCTTGGTTTGCTGCCATTTTAGAACACAACAGTTTTGGTAGATGAATTGTTTGGATGGTCAAACGGTGTCCAGTTGAGTTGAATTTTGGTGAGTAGTTAGAAGGCCCATGGATCTACATGCCCACCAAAATTAGGGCATATTGGAGTAGTAGTTTGTGAGATATGGATAGAAAACAAAAGGGTACAGAATCTACAATTTCGCTGTGACTGCGATCATCCTTTGCATTAGGCGATTGTGTTTGTAATTCATGCCAAGAAATTACAACTTGTTGGTGTATTGCTGTTAGACAACCCTCCATACCCTTGAGAAGACTAATTGCACCCCTATATGCCTTGCTTTTGCCCTCTTAGATCAGCAATGCATGAGCAGTCAAGGTGTTCTAGAAGTCAAATTGTGCCCTTGCAATTCAAAAGTAATTGGAAAGGTGTCAAACCATAGATTTTTGGATTATGGTTTTTGAGATATTGATTGGCCTAAGAATGGAAGCCTCGACGTCAAATATAGTTTAAGAAAGCTAGTTTTGCTATGATGCAAGTCAACCCAACTTGCTATGCAACTGCACCACGAAGGCAAATTGTACTCAACCTGCTTGGTAGTGAACTAGTCCCTAGTTTTATGATTACTTACAACTTGTGTTGTCCTCCAAGCCTCACTAACATCCTTCTATGTCAATGGTTCTCCAATGCTGACATGCCTTTGGTGTCTTCTATGTGTTTTACCCAAGAGGTTGCCTCAGATACAACTCAGACAACTGTTGCCGCTTGGATACAAGAATTCCCTTAAATAATGGTCGTCGAAAACACTGAGTCAACAGAGTCAGCTATCACATTCACCGCTCACTCAATAGACTTAGGTAATACAGTATTATTATTAGAGAAAGAGCACTGCACACATGGAACATTATGTAGCTTTCCATCAGTTGACATATGAGTGATTGCACTGCTACAACCAATTTGGATATTGGTTAACTAGCTTCTCATACCCTCAAAGGATGTTTACCCCATCTATGATCACATCCTTTATGAGAAGTTGTGCTTAAGCCACTTTACTAGAGAACTGCTTTTTAAACCTTGGGAGCAAATATAGCACCGTTGCAAGGAATATCCGTCAACCGACTACGATCTAGTGCAAAGTCCATAAGTTCTATGCTATATCCACTAGGGAAGTAAATGTTACAAGTATTTAGTCTATGCTTGAATCACTCTTCATACATCAAGGACGAAGTACATAGGACAGTGCTATCTTGGATTCCTCCCAATGTAACAATGCTTTATGGAAGCCAATCAACGAAATCCTTTTGACAAAAATTTACTACAAAGACCAAGTATAGAAAGTTGTCTCAACCAATTTGGTCCCTCTGATGCTTGAAGCTATGTAGCCTAAAGCTATCGCTGATATTGGAAACTGGTAACATGTCTCTCTTCCATAAAGGTCTTTCATCCTAAATCTCAGGACGCGATTCCTTTAAGGGGGGAGGGTTGTAACACCCTAGGTGTTTGTCACCAGTTAAGCAATGGGTTTGAGCTCAACCATGACATGTCAAGTGGTGATGGAGATGTTAGGTCAAACATATGAAAATGAGCCACCACTTAAACATGGACCATGCACCACTACTTACATGTTGCCCTTTCCAAAAAGTATGCTTGAGTAATGTTGGATGTACTTCTTTCATGTGTCTCACATCAATATCCATCTATATTGATCCATGGAAAAGTTTCGTGACGTTTGGAATCAAGAAGTCATATGAAATGACAGTTATGTCCTTGCTTGCATTGTTTTATAAAGTGAATGGAATTCTCGATCGTCAACCAAACCTTGAAACCTTGCCCAAATGACTCTAATTGAACTCTACAACAAAAGTTATGAAGGGTTCGTATTGAGCAAAGGTGGAGAAAATATCCAAAAATAATGGAAACCCTAGATTCTATAGCAAAAAGGGCTTTGCGTTGATCGAGAAATAAAGTTGACTTCTGGACTAGATATGAGGTTTGACCAAAAATAAAAGTTGAATAAAAGTTTGATTATAACAAACTTTGTTAAAATACTAAGTCATGATTCGGTTTCAAAATGGATCAAAACAAGGCTCAAAGTCTAATAGAAAAGCTAAAATCAACCCGACAGTGTTTGCAGTCTGGAATTCACCGACATCGACATTGACATCCCACGTTCTCCAAATTTTGCTAAGCAACTTGAGTTAGTTCAAAAATAAAAGTTGAAGGTTATATTATGGAGAAGAGCATACAAAAAGTTGCACTGAGTTTGACCAAGTTTTGACCTCCGAAGGCGAGTTTCTGTGACCGTTATCAACATGTTGACACTATCATATTGAGGCTTAATTACCTGCTGTTACAGAGCTCAAATGATCAAGAACCTTAAATAAGAAACGTAGAGCAGACCGTGTAGAGCAAACTTCGTTTTAGGCCCATGGACTAAATCGGCCAGTAGTAGGCCCAATTTGGATGTCCACCTCGCCAACTCTAGTGCCAGCCATCTGTTCGTCGAAATGCCACGTGGCCTGTGCGTGGCAAGCATGCGCGAGCCGCCCCTGCTCCACGCGTCATGGATGCCCTGCCTAAGTCACGTCGCTACCACATGCTATCCCGGCTAGAGCTCCACTCCGCGCTCGCTTCCTCTCGCTCCTCCTCGCTCTACTTCGCTCCACTCCGCGCTAGAGCGTGCGTCCGCCATGGCCGGCGGGCCGAGCTCGCCGTTGCCGCCGTTCCATGGCTTTCGAGCCCCTCATGACCAATCACGTGAACCAATAGCTCTGCCTCTTCCTCCTCTACCCGGCGCACCCCTCCCTGGCCTCTCCTCGCTGTCGTAGCACGCGGCCACCAGGAGGCCATGGACAGGCTCTGACCGAGCTGAAGCCACCTTCGGGTGCGTCTAGGTGCCTCGAACCTCGTCGGCCCATCCCTCGCCGCCGACGAGCCTCCTTTGGCCAGCAACAGCAAGCCCGGCATGCTTCTCTGCTCTAAAATCCGACCAGGGGCCTCAGGCTCAAATTTGACAAAATGGAAGGGCCTAACTGCGAAGTCTATGACTTAAATGAATAGTGCTGTTAAGGACCTTTTTGCAGGAAATTTGCTGAATTTTGGAAATTCATAGTAATTCATAGGAAATTCATAAAATAGCAAATGAGGACTTTTTGGAATCCTTATGAAATTGTCTATGCAGTAGATCTATAATATGACATGTTTTAGTTTAAAGTTTTAGCTGCAAAAATAGATTTGTGCAGTAAGGTTGTAATGCTAGTTGAATTTGTTATTTTCTATAACTGCAGATCTAGGGCTCCAAATGAAGTGAAATTTTTGTGGCAAGCTACTCATGTGATAGTTGATGTGTGGTAAAAATTTCATGAGTATTGGATGAAGTATATGTTCTTAAATACACCTTGATGTCTAAATAAATTAAGAAATGCTTTAAGAAAATTTATTTAGAGGTGAGAACCATGCTTTTTGGTGTTCTTTAGTCATGTGTGAAATGTTGGTAAAGTTGGTTTTGCCCAATTATGTGTTTGCAACATAAGTTAATAATTATTTTCTTGCCGATGTGGTTTATGGATAGATCTGGGAACTTAGCAAAGTTCTTCATGATAAGGTGCTTTGTTGTGAAACTTGTTTATATAAAAGTTGTAGATAATTCATGTATATAGCTTCTATTAAAATTTGGTGTCATTTGGCCAAGTAGTTTAAGAGTTACAGCTGTTTAAAGTTGGGTTACAGAATTGATTGCTCTCTGTCTTGTTTAGACCAGTTTCTATAAATATATAATTTTGACCCACTTAACTTGTGAATCATGCTATGATGGTTATAGATACAATGTAGAGAATTTCATAAGCTTTTTAAATTGATTTGTGGCATGTCATTTGGATTTGTAAATCTCCAGTTATGGTCAGTTTACTATGCTGCTGTATAGTCCCAGTTTTACTGAAATACGAGTGCTTGTGTGAATGCTTTGTAGCACAGTCCTTATTGATTATTTAGGTGCTAGGTCCTTAACTAAAGATGAGCAATTGTATATTAGGTTGTCTAAACTTGGTAAGTTAAAGTGATTTGAATAGAACTTAAGTAAACTAATATGTCATGCTTGATGTGCTTGCTCTCTATAATTAGTTGTGTGCTGCTAGTTAAAAAGCTATTGGTGTCTATGTCTTGCATAATCTTGTGTTTGTCTTGAATGCTTATATGATGCATCTTATGTTACCATTTATCACATTCATACACATGTGTCTTGCATCTCATTTAGGTACGCTAGATGAACCACGTAAAGGATGTGATGTGGAGCCAAACTCGAAGATTGGGTTTGGTGGATCTATCCCGAAGATAGAAGGACTAAGCAAGTGCTAGAACCAAAGATGTCACCAAAATGGTGCAAGCTAACTGAACTGACTTGTGTCGGATCCTAGGCAAGCCCTGGAGCATTCTAAGCCTCCCATATTTTTACAAATATCTTATGTATCTTTTATTGTTGATGATGCATTAAGTATAGGAATTGGTTGGAACCAATTGTTGCATTATATCCTTACCTTGTCCAGATAAAATCCTATAAATCCTAATTAAGTGTAGATTCAAATGATGCTTAGCTATGCTTAGACCAGTAAAAGTCGGGTAATTTCCTGTCACCTACGAGATGTAGGATGAGCTCTGGTCATGGTTGGCTATATTTGCTATCATGAAAAAGAACCATGTGTTAATAATGAAAAGAGACCGGACGGGATGACGGTAGTGCAGCAATAAGGCATGGAGGTCTTGGGTGTGAATCTATCCCCATCTGTGTCGTTTAAGGACCGATACATTGTACGTCCTCATATCATGTTGAACGTAGCCTAACACCAGCCTAACACTTAGCTGTCTGGATAAGTCATTCCGACCGTGAAGCCTAGTAGCTCAATTTAGGTCAGGGACATGAATAGAGGTCCACAATCTAGATGGAAGTAAGGATGTGTGGGGAGCCATTGGCATAAGCCCAAGGGCGGGTTAAGTCATCGAGCACTCATGGCAGAGTGGTTCTCTGATTTTGCAGCACTGATCGGACTCGCGACTCCTGAATTGTACCAACGGTGACTTGTTTGTGACCCTGACGGGGAAAGCAAGGTTTGTGTTAGGAATACCGCTCTAGCTAGATAGAAATCGATTTGAATCGTTGTCTCTCCCAAATAGTGAGAACTTGACTGAGCAGCGGCAACGTAAATTCACTAAATTTAAAGATATGGTTAAATGATGATGATGATGATGACAATGAGCCATGAAATACCTGATATGGTTATTATTGTTTACAACTTAAGCAAGTGATTGATTAGTACATGTGCTAATATAGATGGTAGGTAATGGCTAAAAGTAACTGCTAGTACAGGTGAATAATGCTAATGGTTACTCAAGCTTTTATGCAAAAAGGTTGTCTAGCCAAATCCACTAAATTAAGCTATGCATGATCCTTGGTGTCATTTGTTTTGGTTCCCGACGGGTAAGTCTGGCTGAGTATATTCGAGTACTCAGGGTTTATCCCACCATGTTGCAGGTGGAGTTCTCGGCCTGTTGAAGATGGTGGCTAATCACCGGTGGGCTCGGTGATTCTATATTTAGTTCTCATCTATATGCTTTTGTCTAAGGATGTCACTTATGCTAGCAATATATTTGGAACTTATATTAATGTAATCATTTGAAAGCTATGTTATTTTCACTAAGCGGTTTTGAAACCCAAACTTGTACTATTATTTGTGAACCCATTTGTAATATTATTCCACTGCAACTCTGCGTATGTGATGTGTATTTGCTTAATCACATGATCTTGGTTGTGATGTTGATTTACCGAGGTCTTTCGGGACACTCGGCGGACTACCGGGTTTATATGAGTGAAAGTATGTGTGTGTCAATGTGTTAGCGGGGACAGCCATACTTGATCTTGTATAAATTGGGCGATTCTATTATAGTGGTCCTTGAGGAACACGATGGCATCAAGAAGGTCACACAGCCTCCTCTTCTTCTTAGGAGGTCCCCATGACCACACCAGCAGTGCCTCTTTGATGAGGCGCCCAGTGAAATCCGACAAAGGGGCGGCGTTGTTCTTCACGTAGCTCCACAGCGTGTCGTACCCCTTGTTGGATCTAGAGAGTTGGTAGGGCATGTACTCCGCTGCTCGATGCCCCAAAATGTGGATGCTTGTGCATCCCATCAGCATCGGCATGTCCCTTCTCTTGTTCTTTTGCAGGGAGATGGAGAAGAAGTATCTCCACAACTCGAAGTGGGGCTCGATTCCTAGGTACCCTTCGCAAAGCGTGATGAAGGCCACAATGTGCTAGATCCTATTTGGGTTTAGGTGCTGCAGCTCGATCTAGTAGTGGTGCGTAGCCCCAAAAGAACGGGTGGGGAGGAATTGTGAATCCGCGCTCATGGAGGGGCGCAAAAGACATGACATAGCCATTAGGCAATGCTGGCACCCCCTCATGACCAGGCATGAGCCACTTCGCCACGTCGGTCCTCCCGCGAAGAAGGCCACGCTTGACAAGGCCCTCCATGCACACATGGGTGACATTGGAGCAATATCATGACTCCATGGTTGACAAGTACAGGGCGATGAAAGCTTCTCTATCGGCGCAAGAGCAAGGGCAAAGGAACAAGGATTTCGCTGGCTACGCAAGAGTGAGGGTGAAAGATTTAAAGTGCCGACGGAGGAGAAGTGGAGAAGGCGAGGCTACAGGTTACACGTATCGAAAGGCGAAGGGAACGACCGCTATTTACAAGGGAAAGTGGAGCGGGAGGCGAACTGTCTGCCTAGATTGGCGCGCATGTCGTTCCCTGTCACATCACCTTCCTAGGGATTATGCGCATGCCACCTCCTGGCCGCTCCTCAAAGGGCGGGTTAGGCAGTGGCTCCTCCCCTTAATGGGCCAGGAACTACCACAGGTAAGAGGGGATACAGAGCTAAAAATGCTTCGACAGCCCATCAAGGCCCAGGAGTTTGAAGGTTGGCACATCAACAAGTTCACAACCGCTCCAGGGCACCTTTAGAGTGAGGGGTGGTTAAGGATGGGCACGCTAGCAGCTAGCACTCGGGCGCACAAGCACCACAGGCATCTCGACCCACGGTCGAGTCTTGGTTGGTGCACAGTCCATGGTTTTTCCTCGAAGAAAGGCAACGAGCCCTCAGGACCGGTCGAACGCACCCGAGAACTATATGGACTAGCCATTAGGAATCTAGAGTCAATCACCAGCTGACCCATGCTGGACCCCTATGAATGGGAAGCTAGGACCCCACTCGAACTGGCTCGTTAATAGCTCACCAAGCACTATGATTCATCCATTGAGGAAAACATAGCATGGCTCAGCCCCTCTATTTTATCGAAAAAACACATGAGGGAGGATGATTACAAGGCGAGCTGACCCCTCGACCAGACCCCTACAACAAGCAGGGGCTTAGGAGAAGTTGGACTCGCAAGGAGACCGAGTACGCAGTCACATATCAATGATAGATTGATCGGATCCTAGGGAGGGATCGAAATCAAGAGAAATCCTTTCCGACCGCCCGAGCCTCGTAGTTGCATGCTCCCGAGGAGTCTGATCACAACAGAGAAGAATCACAACCCTACCAAGACATCCCATGGGCCACGAAGGGAGATCAAAACCCTCGGAATCCTTCCATCTGAAAAAGCCTTCGAAGGAGTATCCTACTCCTCTGTAGGCTTGGGGGCTACTATCGGGTATCAGGATTAGGGAAACCGAAAGAAGGAAGCTGATGGTCGTGAATGCTAACTCCCTCGGATAGTCAAGATCGTAACTTGGTCTCACCTAGCCTTGAGGGTACAGACTCTATCTTGTCCAACCTCAAGGGCATGGGATCTGGGTCATCTAAACTCAAGGACGTGGGCTCCATCTCGCCTGACCCCGAGGGCGAGAGCCCCATCACGTCTGACCCCGAGGGCATAGGATCTGCTTCACCTAACCCTGAGGGTGCGGGCTACATCACGCCCGACCCCGAGGACACAGGCTTCATCTCGCCTGACCTTGAGGGCATGGGTTATGACGCGCCTCGACCCCAAGGACGCGGGTTCCGTTTCGTCAGGTCCTTCGAGCAGAGACTTCGCTTCAGACCCCTCAAAGGGGGACTCCGCCTCGCCCGACGGGGTCCGTACCGCCCCTAACCACTATGGGTCTTAGAGTATGGATCCTAGGTCAAACTCCTAACACCAGAAAGGGAGTAGGCGCATCCTGACGTGACTTGCGGCCACGATGGGCCATACCTAAGGAGTAAGGACACATGTCGCCAACATCGTCGGGCATGCCAGCATTGTGCTACCAAATCTCTGTATGGCCTATGTGGGGGTATTAACCCCTATACCCTTATGGTTAGGCTTGGGTCAGCCCAGATCAAGGGGTTTGGTCCACTAGAAGACGACGCATGGCCCGGCCAACCTGTTCGGAGTCCCGCGCAAGGAGTCAAGGTAGATTTGGAGATCAAGCAAGATCCTGGTCGGTTAGAATAGGAGTCCTTATCCGGCCACCTATGGCAATTGTAACTGGCTAGGATTAGTTTCCAGATCTGTAACCCTACCCCCAAACTATATAAGGCGGGCAAGGGACCCCTCTAAAAAACATCTCTCATTGACATATAGCAATACAACCAGATGCAGGATGTAGATATTACGCCTTTTTGGCGGCCGAACCTAAATAAAACCTCATGTCTGTCTTGCGTCACCATCTTGTTTGTGCCTTACGCATCTATCTGTCGATAATCTACTACCTTGGGCATACCCCTAGGTAGACTGCTAACCATATTTCGTCGATAGTGGCACGCTAGGTAGGAGGTGTGCGTACTGCTCTCCAAGCGAACAAGATGGTCATCATCCCCGGCTCTATGGCTACACCGAACGGCCTCACGTTCACCATCGGTCAGATCACCTGGACCACTGGCTCCGATAACTTCATCGCCATGACCACGGAGGAGGTGCGGATTCAATCTGCGTCGACTGCTGCTTCACTTGCATTGGCTATGGCTCCGACCATGGTGGATACGGCTCCGACCACGGTGGATACGGCTCCGACCATGGTGGATACGGCTCTGACCACGATGGATATGGCTCCGACCACAGTGGATCTAACTCTAACCATGACACATCTAGCTCCAACCATGCCCGCATCATCTTCAGCCACGCTGACAACCTGTCGTCTGCTTCCCCGCTATAAAGGGAAGCAGATCGATAACACCGACCTGCTTGACTCCATCGATCGGGTCGGCACCAAACTTGCTGAAACCCTAGCTCTGGTAAGTGCAATTCAAAGTCAACCTAATGAGTAGGTAACTGCTCCCCACAATAGATTTACCCAACCAGCTCGGGCCAGTTGTCCTGCATGACTTGGTACAGATCTCGTGGTCATATCAACTCCTGAAGGGCGCTCCACTCGTCGCCGGCTAGCCTTCGCGATGGGTCTCTAGCTCTCCGAGTACGAAGCCTTGACGAAGAACTACTAGGCCTAGCCCTACGGCCTATGAAACGCTGCCTCCAACTACGCGTATAATATACAACGCTGCTTGGATCTATGTTTTATACATCGACCTCGGCCGAAGCCACGCAACTTCATCAACATGATCCGGATTGAGGATTATCAAGAAGGATCCGTCCACACAGTCCAAGAGGGTGACTCTAGCTCCTCGTCTGGCATCGCATCTAATGCCTTTGTCCACATCGAGCTCTAGCATCACGACGATGAAGGCGTCGAATACAATCTGGATATCCTAGACCATGCCCTGGGGTTCCCACAATTCCCGTCTTTCCCACCAAGGCGAGGGGATTTGATCAATGTTGTCAGTAATGACGAACCACCAGCAGTCGGTGAAATAGAACAAGAAAGGATTGCACGTAAAGCACGCAATATTGACCGGTTTAACCATCGACAAATCGAAGACGAAGCAGAAGAGGAGGCACGACGCATAAGGGTCTAGCCATGCGACCTCAATAATGCCTTCGATAGGGTGGGGGACAAATAGGTCTTCAGGACTCCAAGCGCCAACGTAGCCGCCGCTATGGTGACAATGCAACGGCTACCCAATACTCTAAAAACCTAGGCAGTTCGTGATGATATACAAGCTTACCTAATGGCTGCTATGGCCCAGACCACAGAGATTGTAAATCAAGCCCGGGCTCCATCCATCTCAGTCGAGTCAAGCCATAGCCGCCAGTACTCAAGTCGCTCATAGCCACCCAACCAACGTGGCTCGCACAACAATGACCCATCAGACAACCGTCAAGGCAGAAACGGTGGCCATAATGGTGGTCGGGATGACAACCGCTGTCAGGAGGACAACCGCCATGATGTTCGGGAGGACAACCGCCGTGATGTTTGGGACGACAACCGCCGAGACAACTGTGATAATTGCCGCGATAACCACGGTCGCAGGGCTAATCTGGATGGCAACTGGGATCGCCGTGATGGTAATAATGATCTTCGCCATTACCTCGGAGGACGTGATCTGTGTGATTGCATCAACCAGAGAGCCAATGATCGTGCATCCCACGAAAGCTGTCACCGTATGGAATATGATACTGCCCATGGCCCGCCGGGTTTGAAGCAGTTTACTCCACACCTTCGCCAAGTCATATGGCCCAAGAACTTTAAGCTCGAAAAACTTTAGAAGTACGACGGCAAGGAGAACCCCGAATTATGGGTCATGCTCTACAAAGCTGCATGCAGATCAGCTATGGCTGATGAGCATGTCATGTCTAACTACTTCCCAGTCGTTGTTGGCCATGCAGGTCACTAATGGCTGGTCAGCTTGCTGGTGAACTACTTTGATTCTTAGCAAGAGCTCAAGCAAGCCTTCATCGACAACTTCATTGCTACTTGCGAGCAACCCGGCAACAAATATGATCTGCAGTGGATTCGAGATCGGAAGGATGAGCCACTGCGCGAGTACGTCCGGTGTTTCTTGGAGAAGCGCATCAAGGTCCCGTCAATCTCCGACAATGAGGCAATCGAGGCTTTCATCACTGGCCTACGCTTCCACGATGCCATAAGGGATAAGCTCCTCCATAAGAGACCTAAATTAGTCACAGCGCTCCTGGCCACTGCTAAGAAATATGTAGACACCGATGACGCTAAAAAGATAATTATCGAAGAAGCAGCAAGGGTTCCACGCTCCGACCACCCCCCACACCACGATGACTACCACGGCAACCATGGTTAGAATGACAATTTTGATCGCCGCAACCAACGCAACGACTCCCACGATCACCGCGACCAACATAATCAGCGGCGTAACCGCCATGACGATTACAGGGGCAAGCGTGCTCAGGAAGACGACAGTGAGGTCAACACCATTAAGAAAGGTGGCAGACATCGTAACTATGAAGAAGACTATGCCAAAGCATTGAAAGGGCCCTGCCAGCTCCATCCCAAGTCAAACCATACCATGGAGAATTGCCGTGTTCTCAAGTCTATTTATACGTGTCAATAGGCTCTGGATACATCCGACAAGCCTAACGACATAGGGGAACAACGCAACGAGGATAACGACGATGAAGACGCAGATCCCCATCACAAGTACATTAAGCCAACCGATCACGTGCACAACATCATTGGAGGCAAAGTGTCCATTGAGACCAAACGAGAACGCAAGCTGCTCGCCCACGCTTGCTTGAACGTGGCCAACACCGACAACCTCATCACCGATCCATGGCTCCCTCCTTGGTTTCACCGCGAGATCTCCTTTAGCAGAAAAGACCAATGGGCTGCAATACCTGAACCAGGACGTTTTCCCCTGGTCCTCGATCCTTGTATCAACAAAGTTCAATTCGACAGAGTGCTGATTGATGGCGGCAGCTCCATCGATATACTATATAAGAACAGCCTGCCGGCCCTAAAGATAACCCAGGTGGATCTCAAGCCCTACGAAGCATAGTTCTGGGGTGTTCTCCCCGGATAGAGCTCTACACCTCTTGGGCAGATCATGCTACCTGTGCAATTTGGAACCCCGGACCACTTCTGCACCGACTACGTCAACTTCATGGTCGCTGACTTCAACGGCACCTACCATGCTATCCTTGGTCGACCATCACTCACCAAGTTCATGGCCATACCTCATTATAGGTATCTAGTGCTCAAGATGCCTACCGAGAAAGGAGTTCTAACCCTCAGGGGTAATATATACGCAGCTTATACCTGTGAAGACGATAGCTTTAAAATAGCAGAGGCTCATGACCTCTCTATTCGCATGGCCAAGACCATGCTCGACGCCAAGAAGACCTTGGCTGACCACCTGGAAATCCCAAAGCTTGAGGCTCCATGCAAGAACGTCAAGTCCAAGGAGCACAAGGTGATCTAGCTGGTCAACGATGATCCCACCAAAACGGCCCTTATTGGGGCCAACCTAGATCCCAAATAGGAAGACATGCTCATTAGGTTCTCGAGGAGCAACGTGGATGTGTTCGCATGGAAACCTGCTGACATGCCCGGTGTACCTCGAAACTTGATTGAGCACTCCTTGAATGTCAACGGCAAGGCCAAACCTATCAAGCAGAAGCTACGATGGTTGGCTCGTGACAAAAAGGAGGCGATTAGGGTAGAAGTTATATGGCTTTTGGCAGCCAGATTTATCAAAGAAGTGTATCATCCGGAGTGGTTAGCTAACCCGGTTCTTGTACGCAAAAAGAATAATGAATAGAGAATGTGCGTTGATTACAATGATCTCAACAAACACTGCCCTAAGGACCCCTTCGGCTTACCTCGCATAGACGAGGTCGTAGATTTAACTGCCAGTTGCGAGCTGCTTTCCTTTCTCAATTGCTACTCTGGTTATCACTAGATCGCTCTAAAAAAGGATGACCAGATCAAGACATCTTTTATCACGCCTTTCGGCACCTACTGCTACACGACCATGTCTTTTGGGCTTAAGAACACCGGGGCTACCTACCAACGCGCTATACAGGCCTGCCTCAAAGACGAGATAAAAGACGACCTTGTCGAGGCTTATGTTGATGATGTAGTTGTCAAAACCAAGGAAACACATACCCTTATTGACAACCTAGAATGCACCTTTGCAGCCCTTAACACATTCCAATGGAAATTAAACCCAAAGAAGTGCATCTTTGGTATTCCTTCTGGCATACTACTTGGCAACATCATCAGTCACGACGGCATACGCCCTAACCCGGAGAAAGTCAAAGCTGTCTTGGACATGAAGCCGCCCAAAAAGGTGAAGGATGTTCAAAAGCTTACTGGATACATGGCCGCTCTCAGTCGTTTCATATCAAGATTAGGCAAAAAGGGACTATCATTCTTTAAACTGCTCAAAGCATCCGAGAAGTTTGAGTGGTCGAAGGAAGCAGACGCTGCCTTCACACAGCTAAAACAATACCTGATGTCACCTCCGGTCCTCACTGCTCCTAGAGAAGACGAAACACTCCTGCTTTACATTGCGGTGACTAATCGAGTGGTCTCCACTACCATGGTGGTCGAGCGCGACAAGCCCGGCCACGTCTACAAGGTACAACGACCAATCTATTTCATCAGTGAGGTGCTCAATGAATCCAAGACCAGGTACCCACAGATTCAGAAATTGATCTACGCCATACTGATAACATCCTGAAAGTTGAAACATTACTTCGACAGATATCGTGTGGTGGTCATGACTGAGTACCCTCTGCGAGACATCATTAGCAATAAGGATGTGAATGGGCACATCGTCAAATGGGCAATGGAGCTATGCCCTTCTCCTTGGAATTTGTAAGCCGTACTATAATCAAGTCTCAGGCACTCGTCGATTTCATCGTCGAGTGGACAGACTTAAGCATGCCTGCCTCTCAGGGGCCCGATGAGTATTAGAAGATGTACTTCGATGGCTCTCTCAACATCAATGGCGCAGGAGCAGGAGTCCTTTTCGTGTCACCATCCAAGGAGCAGCTCCGGTACGTCCTCAGGATTTATTTCCCAGCATCTAATAATCCCACCGAGTATGAAGCATGCCTACATGGTTTGTGCATTGCGGTCGAGCTCAGTGTTAAATGTCTCTATGTCTATGGAGACTCGGCTCTGGTCATCAACCAACTCAACAAGGACTGGGACACGACCAGCGAAAGGATGGATGCATACTGCAAATCGATCAGAAAGTTGGAAGGCAGGTTTTATGGCATCGAGTACACACATGTGGTTCAGGACAAAAATTAAGCAGCAGATGCGCTATCAAAGTTAGGATCATCCTGAGCCAAAGTCCCACATGGCATATTTGTCCAAGACCTGCTCACGCCTTCCATCGAAGAGGAAGATCCCACGGTCGACAAGCCTCTAGACAAGCAATTGGTGGCTACGGTTCTGGCGTCGAGCACCACCGAGCCACCTCTGACCACTCATGAGCCCGACTAGAGAGTACCTTTCATTAAGTACCTAACAGATGGCAGCGGTTACACTGATCAGATAGAAAACGAGCGCCTGATGCATCGCAGTAAGCAGTATCTGCTCGTCGATGGCAAGTTATGGCATAAGAACGCAAAGGAGGAAATCTTGATGAAGTGTATAACCTAGGAGGATGGTGAACATCTCCTAGACCAAATCCACTCTGGCTCCTGTGGCAACCACACGGCCTCGAGAACGCTGGTCGGCAAGGCTTTCCGAGTAGGATTCTATTGGCCGTCAGCGGTAGCCGATGTAGAGAAGCTAGTCCACCACTATGAGGGTTGTCAGTTCTTCACCAAGAGAATCCACATACCAGCACATGAGATCTAGACAATACCAGCCTCTTAGCCCTTCACATGCTGGGGGCTGGAAATGATCGGGCCCTTCAAACCGGCTCCTGGGAAATTTATATGTGTCTTTGTGCTGATCGACAAATTTTCTAAGTGGATAGAGTACATGCCTCTGGTATAGGCATCCTCAGAAAAGGCTGTCATGTTCCTTGACTAGGTCATCCATCACTTCGGCATACCCAACAGCATCATCACTGATCTGGGTACTCAGTTCACCGGGAATGCTTTTTGGGACTTCTGCGATGAAAGGAGCATAGTAGTAAAATACGTCTCGGTGGCGCACCCTAGAGCTAATGGACAGGTCGAGCGGGCAAACAGTATGATTTTGGATGCATTGAAGAAGAGGATGTACAGAGAAAATGACAAAGCTCCTAGAAGATGGCTCAAAGAGTTACCAGTCATGGTCTGGGGCCTCAGAACCCAGCCCAGTCGTAACACCGGTGTCTCACCATACTTTATGGTTTATGGCGTTGAGGCAGTCCTTCCAGCAGATATAGCTTTCAGATCAGCACGGGTCAAGAACTTCGACGAAGGCAAGGTCAACGAAGTGCTGGAGCTAGAAGTGAATAGTGCAGAAGAGAAGCAGCTCGATTCTTGCGTACGTACAGCCAAATACCTTGCTATTTTGCGTAGGTACTACAACAAGAACATTAAAGAGCGGTTCTTCATGGTCGGGGACTTGGTCCTAAAGTGGAAGACGAATCAGGCTGGTGTCCATAAACTTGCAACTCCATGGGAAGGGCCCTTCATGATCAAGGAAGTCACACGACCAACGTCTTACAGGTTAGCTCACCTGGATGGTACGGACCTACCAAATTCATGGCACATCAACAAGCTTAGGCGTTTCTATGCTTAACTACTAAGATATGTACTCCTCTTGTGCTTTCGATTTAATTCAATAAAGCTATTATGATTTCTCCGACCACTATGATGTGTCACTTCGAATTTTACGGTTATTCTAACTTAGCCAGTCAAAGCCAACCACCATTCCTTCCTAGGTTTTCGGAGCAGGCCCTATCTCTAGTTCCACCCAACGTGTGCATGGGATCCGCTCTCTACGCTATGGGTGATCGGTAGGTTCCCCCTGGTTTGACTTGTCCACGTCTACATGTGCACAGGTCACGCACCTCACACTCCGACCACATGGTAAATTAGGGACATACAAACTTTTCAGGATGACATGTTGAGTAAACTGGTACAACTAAACAGAACGCTAACATGTTCTTACTTAGTTACACCAACATGAGTTTCAAGCTTAAATATGTTTTATACAAAATAAACAAGCTTATGATGATATACAGTTATGTTATTACAAGCTTGCCTAAAGAGGCCCAAGTTTACAATAACACAACTACATCCTTCTTCTACAGCTCTAGCCTATCCTATTGGCTGGTCGGGGCATGCGGCACCTGCTGCTCGCTGCTTCCGACATCCTGCTCGAGTCTCGGGGACTCTTGTACTGGTCGAGCTGAAGAGGATAGCCCCGCCAATGCCTGGCTGGTCGAGACCGCAGGCTTCGCCGGTTGGCTCACAACTGATGGCGTTTCCAACTGACTTGTTGATGGCGTACCCTGTATAGGTGCTGTCCCACCTCCACACATGTTAATGTCGCTAATTATCTTTGAAGACAGGTCCAGCTAGGTCATCCGAAGCTCCTCAGCCTTGTCTAGATCTACCTCCTTCGGGTACCCAGCCTCCAGGCGCTTGAGATCGATCAGGGGGTAGTGGGCGTGCACCATGCTTAGCACATGTGCGCCTGTGTACTCACCCGCCTCCTTCATGAACTCTTGGAACCATCCCCATGCCTTTCAGCATCCCTCGACCAGTCCGAGCTACAGCGTCCTTGGCACTTCCTCTATAAGCTTTCTAGATGCTTCTTGGCATTGACTTTTAAAACTACAAACCGCACAAGACATTAAAATGTCACGCCATGACAAGATAAGGCGGGCAACAGAGTGAGCAAGGTGGTCTGGAACACTTACTTTTTAGTTCCTCCTTCATCTTGGTTGTGCGGTCCCAGAGTTGCGACTGGTCGTGCGCCAATTTCTTGTTGTCCTCCTTCAGGCGACCACACTCTACGACCACACGGCTATTCTCCTCTTGGAGATGGACTACTTCGGCTTCTAAGCCTGCACTACAGCTGTTACTACCAACAATACAACAACATGTGTCATGCACTTGTTATGATAAAGTGACAACTTACTTGTTTTTCCTGCTCTTTGTTACTGAGCTGGATGACCAGGTTCTGGTTCTGTGCCTCTTGCTCCGTCCTCTCCTGGTTGGCGGCTTCAAGTTGGTGGCGTAAGCATTCCACCTCGGCCGCTAGTTCTTTATTGCTTGCTGTGATCCCCTCAATCTGGCCGAAGCACTTCTTTCGGTACCAACTTGAAAAGAGGAAGAAGGCTGTGGCGGCGAATGGTAATGGGGATCGGTAAAAAGTAACTTACCAGTTCTATATTATAAATAACCAAGAGTTCCGCCGTTTCGTCTGCCCGAGATTCTTGGGGGACGTGTGCACGCATCGTAGACGGTTGTTTTCACAACCTCGAGATCTATGCCAATATATGCGCCCCTTCGTTATCAATGTACGCGCCTCTTCGTTGCTAGTGTGAGAGGGCCCACACTGACGCACCTCCTTACAGGTGCCAAGCGACTGTTTGTTTGAAAGGACAAGAAGGCAGTATGACGTGCTATACCCGTCTACTTTTTGACCAGACGTGTTAGATTGGACTTGACAGAGTAAGAAGATAAATAAATACACCAAAAAATAGTACACGTGGCATTTGTTTCTTCGCTGCATGTCTCGTGCTCAGGGATGGTCTAGACCACTACCGTGCTCGGGGACTACTCCGACCATTACTTTGCTTAGGGACTGCCCGGACCACTACCGTGCCTAGGGACTGCTTCGACCACTACCATGCTCGGGGACAATTCCGAAGAATGCTCGGCGATTGCTCTCCTCGGCTACATGTGATGTGTACTCATATACAGTCGAGAGGCATTTATTTGGACCTTGCTACAAGGCTTATACTTCTCCTTCCAGCAAGCTCGGGGACTACATCGGTACGATGCACCTGCCAGTGCATCTCGTATTTATTGTACGACGACTGGATTCTTAACTTCAGTGGAAATTCTTTTTAGACCCTGGCACCACGTGCCTACGTCACCTACTACCAGGCTCGGGAACTAAGTGGGCACACTTCACCTTGCAGTGAATGTATTTATTTTATCGACCCCTACGCTTTGACTGATTGCCAAGATTACTACTGTCCAAGGGTCACTTACATTTCTTATCAGAAATACAAGTGGGCACACTTGATAAGGAAAGAAATCTTTTTCTTTTTTCTTTAAGAGCACCATGCATTCTTCGGACAACCGGAATCTTCGGCTATAATCATGGTCTACTGCTCTCAGTTCTGATCAGAATGCTGGCGCATTTGATTGGTCAATGTTTCAATCAGTTGAAGATAACATGAAGACGGATCGCATTAGTCGAAGGAGATCCAACGGCGTGTCACAGCATAATACATGGTGCTCGGGGACTAGCTATGGGGGTATTAACCCCTATACCTTACGGTTAGGCTTGGGCCGGCCCGAATCAGGGGGTTCGGTCCACTGGAAGACGACGCGCGGCCCGGCCAACCTGTTCGGAGTCCCGCGCAAGGAGTCAAGGTAGATTTGAAGATCAAGCAAGATCCTGGTCGGTTAGAATAGGAGTCCTTATCCGGCCACCTATGGCAATTGTAACTGGCTAGAATTAGTTTCCAGATCTGTAACCCTGCCCCCCGGACTATATAAGGCGGATAGGGGATCCCTCTAAAAAACATTTTTCATTGACATACAGTAATACAACCAGACGTAGGACGTAGGTATTACGCTTTCTTGGCGGCCGAACCTGGATAAAACCTCGTGTCTGTCTTGCGTCACCATCTTGTTTGTGGCTTGCGCATCTGTCTGCCGATAATCTACTATCTTGGGCATACCCCTAGGTAGACTGCCGACCATATTTCGTCGACAGCCTCCGACGGGGGTGTCCGTTAACCATGCCACTGGCCGCACGGGATGGAGCGCCACGACCAGCTGGCGATATCAGCGTACAACGCTAGTGATGAATAGAGAAACGACATGGAGTCGTCCCCGTCGTGATCTACAGGGTCGGCGGGACCCTCATGAAGAAAACGAAGGGCGCCATGACGCCGAAAGCCTTCTACCCTCTCGCTTATCTCTCTCTCGTGTAACCTATATCTTTCCCTTCGTCTATAAAAGGGAAAGCAGGACGCCCCCGGAAGGAGACGCTTCCAAGAGACGATAGGAGATAACACCTAAACATCTCAGCATCAAACCCATTCAATTTTTCCACTAGAAGCTTGGGATCCGCTCCCTCTCTCACCTGTTTGTAACCCCTACTGTAAAACAGTGTCGGTAACACGAGCAGCAGCGAACTAGACGTAGGGACATTCTGTCCAAACCCTTATAAATCCTTGTGTCCTTCAAGCATAGCCATCCGGGTCAGACGCGCAAATCGCAAAAATTACTAGCCGGTGATCTGAAACACCGACACCTCTCCTCCCCCCCACCGTAGTCCCTCCCCTCCACGACGGTCGGGGCCGGAGCACGTCTAGCAACCAGGCCGGGCCGATTCGGGATGAGGTGGCGCTCCACCGGCGGTGAGGAAGGGTGCGGAGCTCCACAGAGGTGGGGCGCGTCTGCATCCACCGGTGGCGAGGAAACGCGCCCGCGGCCACGGAGCCTTGCTCTGCTCGGCCATGGCAGTCGTCCTCATTGCAAGTGGTGTGTCCCTGGGGCCTGGCTCGCCCGCGCGTGCTGCACGGCGACGCTCCTCTCCATCCCCATTGGCGGCGCGGTGGTAGGAGGGAGGTGGTGGTGGTGTTCGTGCTGATGTAGAAGAAGAGCTGCAGGAGTGGCGTGCTCTTCTATGACGCCAGCCAAGTGTTCGATGAAATATCCCAGTGAAACTGTGTATGGTAACTCTACCATATGTTGGTGCAAGGCGACCGCATCTCTCTGTCCAGGCAAACAAACGCAATCTCTGGCTCGGCTGAGAAAATAATCCAAACAAGTGTAGCATCACTTGGCTCTCCTGGGCCGAACGCCAGGGAACAAACACGCCCTTAGTTGCTGGCCATTTACTTGCGGTGCGCACGGATCCTCAAATCAGCAACTAACGTACGTTCTTGGAATCATTGACTACCTGCCGCTCCATAACCTGAGCCTCCTTTGTATCTGAAACAACTCCAGCTACTTTCAGCTACGTACACTGCACAGCAAGTGCGAGCCTGCAACCACGTACAGTACTGGAGCACGTCTGTTGCAGATTCGCGTTGACTGTGACCCCGCACGGCAGCGACGAAGCCAGGAATCGACAAAGCCAGGGCTGGCTTCCTCTTCTTCTTCCTCCAGCCCCTCCTTGCCTTCTTCTTCCTCCTCATGGCGGTAGCCCGAGCTAAGCCCGGGCTCCATGTAAATCATGGCCGTAGGGGGGCTGGAGCACAGGTAGCCCCCTCGCTGGCTTCGTCGCTGCCGCACGGTAGGCAGCTGCTCCTGCTCGTGCTAGATCGCACCGAACCAAACTAGCTAGAACAGCCATGCACACGCTGACAAGCAGAATTGCAATTGCGGGGTGTGGTGTCTTTTGCTCGGCGCACCTGCATGCATGCATGCTGGTTGCCATCTCTGAACTGAAAGCGACGCGGCGACGGAAACGTTGCCAGGAAACGCTCGTCGACCCGAATGATATGATTGCCCATCCTTCAGATCCAAGAAAAGGCGCGCTCCCTGTGCTCAAATGGGCACAACCACCTGTGAACTCCGTGGCTATAAGACGTACTCGCCGGGCCATAAGACCGAACTGATCGAGTCGCATGCCAGCTAGTGTGCACAACAGCTACCACCTGCGCGATCGACTGCGAGCTCTAGCGCCCGCAGCAGCTAGGCAGCTCGCTCTGGGAGAGAGGAGAGAGATCAATGGCGCCCCGTGGCAGCATGGCTTGTAGTCTTCAGCTCGCCGTCCTCATGTCCGCCGCCATCGCGCTCGGGTTCGGCGTGCGGGCCGGCGCGGCGCAGCTGTGCAGCGAGTACTACGACCAGACGTGCCCCGACGTGCACCGGGTCGTGCGGCGGGTGCTGAAGAAGGCGCACGAGGCCGACGTCCGCATCTACGCCAGCCTCACCCGCCTCCACTTCCACGACTGCTTCGTGCACGTAAAAAAAGCAGCCGGTCCCGTGTTCCGCAGACGGCCGCGACGCCGCGCGCTTGCGCCGTGCGCACGTTCTGAGCCTGCGTCTGTGTTTGTTTATTTCTTCGTCAGGGCTGCGACGGGTCCATCTTGCTGGACAACAGCTCGAGCATCGTGTCGGAGAAGTTCGCGACGCCCAACAACAACTCGGCGCGCGGGTACCCCGTGGTCGACGCCGTCAAGGCGGCGCTGGAGCAGACCTGCCCAGGCGTCGTCTCCTGCGCTGACATACTTGCCATCGCCGCCAAGATCTCAGTCGAACTGGTGAGTTTTTTCTAGCCGGCCGGCAAATGTACTCTAACGATCGATCCACCGTTAATGAGTTGATGTAGACAAAACGATCGACATTGTTCAAGGCCCTGTCTGTTCGCTTGTCTTATAATCCGTACTTTTCAGTTCAGATGAAACGGTATTTCGATTTGTTTTTTCAGCGAAGCGAACGGAGCCAAACAAACTGTCGGACTGGCAATCTGGCATTGTACAAGCTCTGCCTGCCTTGCCGGGAAGCAATAGCTCTGGGCCTGGAGCAATAATTCGAAAGCCGTCGGTGCAAAATATTTGAACTAGCTAGCATGTACAGTGCTGTGTCAGACCTATTGCGGAACCTAAATCTAAAATATCTCTAACATAATATCTATAACCTCCGACAGAGTACCTATATCAAAGATTCATTTTAGGTGTCAGGAGAGGTATAACCTAAATCTGAGTATCCTCTCTCCTCAAAACTCATTTGCAGAAAGTGTTGTCTTTTGAATCTTATTTTTAGAGAAGACTAAAAATAGGTGTTGAACCATTAGTCTGTAACACTATCGAAATGACAAATGAGTCTTATATTTCGGGTGGCTGTCGTCGGAGACGGTCTTAGAGAGCTCTATGAGAAGAAGTTGACAAAATTGCACGCCATTTAAATAAAAGCATGCACAAACAGATAACCCTAGTACAGTACGACGTGGATATTCACACGTCACATCACGTCGGCTGTCATTAGCAGGGCGTTTGAGCCCATAGGCACCAATCAGTTTCCTTTCCGTGCCACGCTTTAACCCAACACGGTCACATGGCGCGTGGTCCCGTCCCGTCCGTCTATGCACGCAGTCCGGCGGGCCACGGTGGCGCGTGCCTCTCGGCCGGCGCGACGGCACCACCGCCAACTTGCTGATAAGCCATAGTTACGTTGGCTAATTGATTGTGATAAAAAATACTATTTATTAACTTGAAAAAATATGGCTTATAATCAAACGACCGAACATCACCGCCGCCAACAACCTCCGGAGCCCCTTGGACAACCTCACCACGCTCCGGCAGAAGTTCGGCGCCGTCGGCCTCGACGACACCGACCTCGTCGCCCTCTCAGGTAAGGGGAGCACCGATGCCTCCGTGATTCTGCAGCTGCACGAACAGAGATGACCGTGGCGTCACCTCTCGGTGGATGCATGCAGGGGCCCACACGTTCGGGCGCGTGCAGTGCCAGTTCGTGACGGCGCGGCTGTACAACTTCAGCGGGACGAACCGGCCGGATCCGACGCTGGACAGGGGGTACCGGGCGTTCCTCGCCCTGCGGTGCCCCAGGGGTGGCAACGTGTCGGTGCTCAATGACCTCGACCCGACGACGCCGGACACCTTCGACAACAACTACTACACCAACATCGAGGCGCGCCGCGGGACGCTGCAGTCCCACCAGGAGCTGTTGTCGACGCCCGGCGCGCCCACGGCGCCGATCGTCGGCCGGCTCGCCGGCAGCCAGGAGTTCTTCAGGAGCTTCGCCAGGTCCATGATCAACATGGGGAACATCCAGGTGCTGACGGGGAGCCAGGGCGAGATGAGGAAGAGCTGCAGAGGCTAGCTTTGCTGAAAAAAAAAAGGTTAAAACACCGTTCTAACTGAGTATTTATGAAAGAAAAATATTATTTTAATTAAAAAACTGAAAAAGATAAATTATAAGATAAACAAACCGCACCAGAGTGGTCAATGGAAGCTAGACCCGTCGAAGTTGCAAGTAGTGCCCAAGTTAGTTACTGGTGAATTGAAAGCAGTTCAGCTGTATGTATGATGCTGCAAACACCGTTGGTTGACTGGTTTTGGCTAACTAAAACCAACGTGCGAACAAACTGAAAGTCAGAACGACTTGTACCTGTAATTCAGGATGGAGCGAGTACTTTTGTACCAACACAAAATTCCAAATTGATTTCCTGCAGAACCGCAGGCATAGGCATGAAAGTAGGGACGCGAACGGTGGAGCCGATCCGCGCGCCTGAAATTCGACAAGATCTCCCACCGCCTGAAAGTCGAGATCCAAGAACACGCGCACTCAACGAACCTGATTCAAACGGTTTCAAAAGCGCGACCCCACCGCCGCGATCCACGGCTCCCGTTTCCTCCCGCGCCACACCCAGTCACCCACACGCCATGGCCTCCCCACCGCGGGGGCAGCCCGCCACCGCCACCGCCGCCGCGCCGGCAGCCTTGGCCGCCACGTCCCCGCAGTTGCTCGCCGCATCCCACCCGCTCCCCCGCGCGTTCCTCGCCACCTCCTCCCCCCGTGCCACAGCGGCTGCACCGGCGCCCCCGCTCTTCACCGGCCGGCCGCTGAACCCTAACCCTCCGGGCCACGGCTCCTCCGTGCCCCACGGCATCCTCTACCCCGTCCTGAGATCCGCGTCCACGTCCAACTCCGCGGCCGCGGCCGCTACCGCGCAGCTCCGCCGCGTTCCTCCGATGGCCGTCGGGTACCCCCGGACCCACGCCGTCGCCGTCCCCATTGCGCAGCAGCAGCAGCCCCTGGTGCGCGAGCTGCCCCGGTCCTTCGCGGCCGTGCCTCGTGCGCTTGTGGCGGGCGTGGCGGCGCGGCCCGAGCAGCCTCCCCGAGGAGTTCCTATAGCTTCGCAGCCCAAGGTCAGTGAATTTTTGTTCGTCAGCTCTGAATGGAAGGTGAATTGGACTAAAGCTTCGGTCCTCCAATTAAACGTTTGCTTGTAGTTTTGGATTGCTATCGGTAAATTTTGATTTTTTGAGTCTGATGGAGCATTTGGAGGCTTGGGCCTGATGCTTTTGAGGTGTTCGATTAAATATCTGGCTATATTGTGGGATGTTACGATGTAATTAAAGTGATCTAATGGCAACGTGTGTGGTTATTCATTGTTCATTCAGTCCTTGTGAAATACTGGAGAGGATAAATCAGGGTAGCCTGTCGTCTTAGCATGTTACTCCCTCAATTTCAAAATGTCGGGGCATATTAGGATTTTTTTTAAAAAAAGTCAATATTGTGTTCATATTTTACATGCCTTCTAGTAGTTATATGTTGTAAGAGAAATTAATAGCCAAATCATACTTTGAAAGACTTTCTCAAGTTGAATATAAATATGTTTTGTTCTATTTCTGTTGGAACATCATAGGTTAATCCAATACCGCCTGTTGCTCCATCCAATGAGCAGAGCAACCCAAAAGACAGGTATGCAACAAAACAACAATCACATGTGTTTCTCATTTGGAATCAAAACTTGTAGCATAAAATGTTGCATTTGACTTCACGACAGGGAAAAGAGCAGAGAAGAACCTACAGTTGTGGTGATTAATGACCGCAAAGTAAGTACTTGTTCTTTGGGCGAATTGCATTAGTTTAACCTTTGTGTTATTGTCAGTAACTCAGTACATGGTCTAGTTAGACTGGGATGATTGTACTTTTTGGATAGTTTTAAATTTTTCGAGTGAATAATCCGCATAGAAATGGATCATAGGATCCGTGATGGCATTTGACTTTACATATTTTAATGCTCCCTTTGTTCCATATTGTAAGTCATTCTGGCTTTTCTGGATACTACTATGTATCCAGAAAAGCCCGAAGGACTTACAATTTGGAATGGAGGGAGGATTTAGTAAAGAGGCGGAAAAGGTTATGACAATGTTATCTGTTATCTTCATTTCTCTTTTCCTGTTCGAGCAAGACAACCTGGTTCGGTTTCATATTCTTCAAACAATTGTGATCATATTGATACTTAAGTTATAAGTCAGGGCTATCATCTTATTTATGAAGGGATTGTTATGCTCCTAAATAAGGATCATTTTGCTAAGTTTATAGATAAATAACATGGGGTGCACAGAACGGTTAACATTTCTTATGGTTTTGTATTGGTTGCTCAAAGGTTAACCTGCTGGATAGTGAGTCAGGATCCTTGTATGCTCTCTGTCGATCGTGGGTTCGTAATGGTGTTCCACATGAAAGTCAGGTTAGCATACTTTTCTTCTTTCATATGAATGTAGCAGTTGGTCACTTGGTTGCTTGTTAAAACTATTCTGAATTAGCATTGTTCCTTTACTATGAAATTTCTCTAAATTAGCTGTCTAACATTCCTCAAGTGTTTTTATGGTGCCTTCTCTCATTATCTAAATCTTTTACTTTGATTAAAATTATGTGTTTTTCGTACAGTATTTGTATGATGTATGAGAAGTAATACGTTCCTGCTCAGATCCCTTTATCTTGGATATTTGATCAGTATATGTCAAAAATCTGAATCTTTGCTTAGGAGTCAATCTGCTTTCAGAAATTAAGTGTTGATATTTTTCCTTGACAAATATTTACTTATGTATTTATGTCTAGGATGATTTAAATTCTATGCTGTACTATAAAAAGTAAAAACATGATTTGAGTTATATGAAGGCAAACATATTCTGCAATGATCAGTGAAAGATGTGTGTCTTAAATTGTAAATTTGTGTTCATTGCTTTTGATTTTGTTTCATCTAGAGGCTACATGTGTTCGATTATTTTAGTTCGTGTAGTTTAACAAGCTCCATGCCTGTCTGAATTGCTAAGTGCAGTTTATCAGTTTACACAGAGTACCGTCTTTTTTTGTGTGTAGATGGATGCTGCCTTCCCTTTTCTTCTTTTTCTGACTCCACACTCCAGAAACCCAATCGCACTACTATTTCTTGTCTGGATGGATTGTGTTTTCATTTCCCATTTTCTTCTTGATGTTTGATTGCATCTGCTGTCCAAACTCCTTTGTTGCCATGTTATCCGTGCACATGATTCATGTTCTATTCACTAACTCAGCCAAGCTTTGGAAATGGTGAACCCCTTCTTCCAAGACCTTTGCCTGCTTCAGTTGTATATTCTAGAATATCAGAAAGGGACAATAATGATGCCTCAGGTGAAGATTCAGATGAAGAGCCACAGAAGGTATCTTCTATAAAATTTGCTTTGCAGTTTGGCTCACTAAGTTAATATCTTCTGATAAATGCACTATGATGCTCACAACTGGGATTATCTTCCTCACTCAGTTTTGGATTCTACTTGTTTGTTGTCCTTTTTTTTTTGGTTGCGTTGTCCATATTGTTAGTTTTGGGTTTTTGAAAGTTGAACATTAAACTTATACCATACCAATACCACTTTCTAAAATATAAAAGGCTGTAAGTTTGAAAAATCCACTGTTGATTGAACTATGTGGCAGGTCACTAGCAGACAGATAATGATGTTTTTTAGTTTTATATCTTTGGTTTTGACCATGAAGGAGTGGATTAAAGATGTAGCTAAATACATTTGACGCAATAGGCCACAGTTTTTTCATCTTTCTTAGACCTTCATGGGGCCATTTACAAAATTTTGGCATCTGGGCCTTCATAACTAGCATTATGATATAGACTTGCAAATGTCTTTTTTGCGACTAGACAAAGACAACTTCTGTAGGGTGGAGCCTTTTAGATTTTACACTTGTTTTTGTCTCCCCTTGGTACCCTTCCAGTTTTTGTGTTTGCAGAAGTATTTCCCGAGCTTGATGCTCCACATAGGTTACTCTTGTTTGCATCTTCTTCTGCTTAAGACATTATGTGTCCCATCTAAAAAGCAATACATTCTTTATTCCTGGGGAAGAGTTAAGTAACGGATTATTTGAAGCCAACATGTTGCAAAATTCGGTCTCATACTCATGTACCCTACCAAATTTACCAATGAACTGTTCGTTGGTTGTCTTAAGTGATGAAATAGTTTTTTTTTCTTTGGTAATGAAATTTTCAGAAAGAGTTGTTTCTTATTCTGCATCATCTACCACTAGTTTTTAGTCTGTTGAGCGCCTTTATTTTTCATCAGATCACAAGTGTTCCATTTAACATTACAATATTGGACCCCGGATAGTATTTACTCCTTCATCGTGCAGGATGCCAACGGTGAATACAATACAAGCGACTTATTGAAGCAGCATGTAAAGCGTGCCATAAGGATACGTGCTGGGTATGCATATTTTGTTATCGTTTTATTTCACCCCTTCTCTACAGGGCTAATCAATTATCAGAATAATTAATATTAGGCAGATACATGGCATTGCAATAGAAATTATTGGTCCATGCCTCTGTGTGGTTGTTATAAACTAGATTAGTGTACATGTTCTTATGTTCAAAGTTGATAGCTTATTGCCCCAGTACAACTGCTGTTTGTAAAGCGTAAACGAACAACATATCAAGATAGTGATCTCGATGGGACAACTAGTTCTCAACTTCTTATTCCTTTTTTTTTACAAATGGTTTTTTGACAGGTTGCAAAAGGATCGGAGTCGTCGGATTGAAAGATACAAGCAACGCCTTGCACTTCTTTTGTAGAATCGGCCTGTGACTGTATAAAGTTGAAACCATAGGTGTTTGTCTTGTAGGTTGTAACTTCCGTGTTGGAATTTGTTAAGATGTTTTATTGACTACCATTTTATGTCTAGGACCATCTGGATGTTTGATTGCCAACATTATCTAATAAAATGAAACTGAAACCATAGTTATCTTTGATGCTTTTCAAGTTTTCATGATACAGTTAGCTGAATCCGGCCCACGGGCATGCTGAGTATTCTGAGTTTCTAGCTTCTATTTTAGCGTGGTGAAGAGCTCTCTCATTTCTCGGTTACTCGCTTAAAACCAAGAATTTGTCGTCCCAATTGCGGCAAATTTTGAATCAACATGAGAGAAGTCTCCGTTGGGTTAGCAACGTTTCCCAGCGCCGGTCCCCTGTTACAAAAAGGTTCTTAAAAAAATTCAATGCAATTTATTTTGTGTCTGGCTATGAAACTTCTCAGGAACATGGCGCGAGAAGCCGGGAACTCCAAAGCTGGAGCTAACAATCGATTGACTAGATCAAGGAGCAACTACTTGGAAGCCAGAGAGGTCACAATGCGTTGGACTGAGGCTGAGCGCAAGAATTGAAATGCTCACCTACCTTTGCGACGGTCATTGCAAATGCAAATACCAAGTTACGGAGTACAGAACAAAGAAAAAACAAATCACTAGGTTAGAGGATGACCTCGGCACTGCTTTCACAAATCACACACGACGAGAAGTCCAAATGCTCGAACGCCACTTTCTCAAACCTTGGGCCTTGGTGAAAAGAGGCTAGGCGTGGTGATTGATCTCTAGGAGTTGCAACTGCTGCGTGCTGATGTCACGCACCTCGTCGAGCACCCCTTCTCAGAGGAAGAGATATGCCTGGACAAGCGGAGAATAATCAAATCTTTGCTAAGCGGACAAAGCGTCCCCGACCGGACGGCTTCACAGCTGAGTTATCGTGGAGGCCTACCGGCCACCGTCTAAATATTAATCACTCTCCTCCGAAGCGCTTGCAACTGGTAGCGGGTCTAGGATGACCGGTTAAAAGTTCTTAATATTTCTGTCCTCCTTCTCGTTTTTCTCTATTTTTTCTTCTTCCTCTTGTTCATTGTTGAATAAAAAATATTGGAAGGGCTAACTGTCCGCGCAAACCGGACGCGGGAGGGGGGAAGGGTGAGCACTCCCAACCTCTGCTAAAAACCAAAGAGACTAAGAGACTATAAACCAATTAGAGCATCACCAACACAGACCAACACCGGCTAGTGGTCTGAGCAAAAACTGCTGCCATGTAGGTCTTGAGTGACTTGAACAACTATTATTTGAACGCATACAGATATGAGGCGTTGCTTCACCCAAAAAATGTAACACAATAGCAGGGCTATGAGCCATCTTTTTTCCCCAGGCACTTTCTTATCTTTCCTCAAGGCTTTACTTTTTCTGACTTAGCTATAGTTGCTTTTGGAGGCTACTCTGACACATTGTCAAACCACTATCCACGCTCTCTCTTCACATGGTGTTCAAGCCTATATGGCTCTGCGAGGCTAACAACCACGTTGGTGTATTAGGGCTGGCCTAGTATACACAGCTTCACGAACCTATCTGCTAATGGTAAAGCTGCTCACAACAAGCTTGTGTTAGAGCTTGTAACGGATTTGTAGAGTTCCTTGTGTCAGCCTCAACAAATAGGCCTAGATACAACATTGGTGCATTATTTTTATTAACACACACCTGCTCTATCCACAGCAGATTCAAATTTGTGGAATAGGCATCACCTAATTATTTGGATCTACTATACTAATAATTAGCTACTCCCTATGTTTTAAATTATATGACATTTTAGCTTTTTTAGATTCATAGTTTTTGCTATGTATTTAAATATACAGTATGTCTAGATACATAGCAAAAGTAATGTATCTAGAAAAGCTAAAACATCTTGTAATTTGGAATAGAGGGAGTAACTAATAGCTACTAGCTTATTAATACCCCAAGAAGTTATTTGGATTCACCTACTGATATGTCGCTAATAAGTAGTTTCTTCAAGGAACAGGAGGGGCAAGACACCTACTAAATTATATTAAATGTAAAAGAAACAAATAATTACAAAGGGTGTGGGAGGTTAAAATAGTAGCCCTAAATCTACTGGTAGAACTAATAGCTAGAAGCCCCTTATCTAAGTTAGGCCTCATTTGCTTCGCTGAAAAAACAAACTGAAACACTGTTCCAGCTGATTTGTTGTGAGAGAAAAACACTCTTCCAGCTGAAAAGACAAGCGAAAAAGTACGGATTATAAGACAAGCAAACATGGCCTTAGTCTGTTAGCAAGTCTATTTGAACCCACTAGTGGTAATGGTAACGTGATCAAGTAGTAAGGTGATCCATGTGTAAGAGAAAGCGCCATTTGTTTGGTTTAGGAATCACTGCTGGGGTTGCTTGCGGGCGGAGAATAGACGACCAGGCAGGGTTCGGAAGTCGCGTGCTGTAATTAGATACAGGCAGGAGAGGAGTGACATCGCCGTTTTGAAGGTTTGTATCCAATACCACGTGAACTAATTTTGGTCCAGCTAAACTAAACAAGGAGTGACATCTCGTAGGGTGAACCAATAACTGGCAAAGAGATGGAACCAAACAACACCTAAGTACGGTGAGGCTAAACCTCCACAATCTCACGTCAATGCACAAATGTTACATGGCTTTATCAATCTTAGATTTACAACCCAATTACTACTTTGCAGTAAAGTTGAGCAACGGGCCGGCCCGGCACGGCCCGGCCCGGGCCCGGGCTAGGCACGGCCCGTAAGGGCACGGGCCTGATTGGCACGGCGTGCCGCCGGGCCGTGCCCCAATGGGACACCGTGTTTGCTTGCAGGCCCAGGCACGGTCCGTGGGCCGATTTACAGGCCGTGCCAGCCCGTTCAGCACGGGGCCCATTAAGACATCAGGCCAGCCCGTGGCCCGCTGTTTAAAAAACACCTTTTTCAAATTCATTTCAACAGATCTACAGTTCAGGACATGTATCAAATTCATTTTCACAATTGACAAGTTCACAAATCACAAAAACATTTCAGAATTCACATTTCATACTTGATATCATAGCTATAGCTCACAAGTCACAAGTTCACATAATCACATTTCATCAGTTCACAATAGAGCAAATGGAAGCCAAATATGTTTAAACTTGAGCTGTTCGTGCAATGCCGCCTCATTAAAAACCTTTGTAGGTAAAACTCACACCTCGTGAGATAAAACCCTACAAAGGAAAAGAGTACGGCCAGCTCATTATTGAATGGTTCAATTGTTCAAAGTTATTACAAACCAAGTGTCTCAAATGTCTTCTCTCACTCAGACTCAATGCCTCACTCTCACTAACTGCCTAAGTGGTTATTCCACTAGCACCAGAGTCATGATCTAGAAACTGATTCTTGAAGTAGTCTTCATACTCCTCATCCTCCACTGTATGCTGTCCCTTCTCTTCACCAAGCTCCCAGTCCTTCACGCAGATCAACATCTCCACAGTGTCTGGTCCCAATCGACGTCGGCGCTCCTCAATGATCCTGCCAGTAAGACTAAAGCAAGACTCCGAAGAAGTTGTTGAAACAGGGACAGACATAATATCTTTAGCCATTGTACAGAGAACTGGGAAGGTTAGTTTATGCTCATGCCACCAATTCAGGACATCAAAATCATCATCATAGGCCACAACATTGTCACTGTCAAGGTAAACAGTGAGCTCAGAGAGACCAGGAGGCACAGCAGATGATCCAGCAGTACTTGAAGGACCAGAAGAAACTGATCCTCCAAATATTTTGCCCCATGCCTGCTTCCTCTTACCTGTCAATCCAGATGGATGGGTGGTCCTAGCTGGCCTAGCTGCACCAAACTTAGATTCATACTTGTCATACAGTTTATGCAACTCAAATTTGACCTCAGCAAGATAATCAATGTAACTCATATTGTTACTCTGAGCAAGCAAGTCAAGCACATTCTGCAAACCTCTCATCTTAGCCCTTGGGTCCAGAACAAAAGCAAATGCATATAACAGTGGCACATGTTTCCAGTATTTAAGAAATTTAGCCTTCATTGGAGCAACAACATTACATAGATTAGAATCATGTTCATAGTCATGCAGGTGGCTAGCAATCTCAAGTATGTGATGCAGTACCAAAGGACTAGTAGGGTAATAAACACCAGACAGAGCAACAGTTGAATCATAGAACAATTCAAGAAACTGCAACACCTTTTCAGCAATGTACCAGTGCTGTTCAACCAACAGAGGATAGCCAAACTGAAGATTAATGAACACAGAAAATACAGTTCTATATGGCATTAAATGTTTAAGCATAAGATAGGTTGAGTTCCATCTAACATCCATATCCAAACAAAACTTACGAGGACGCATCCCCTTAGCTTGGCAGTATTCCTTGAATTGAGCAATGCGCTGATTAGATGAATTTAGGAAGTTAATTGCAGTTCTAAAAATCTCTATGCAAGGTTTAAGCCTTTTCAAACCAGATTTAACAATCAAGTTAATTATATGGCAAGCACATCGCTGATGCACAACATGATACACCTTTTTAGTATGATCAGAAGGATCAACATCATAGCCCAGGTAACCATCAAGCAAAGGGGTCAAAGCAAGCATAGCAGTTGTATTAGAAGATGCATTATCAAGACTAACAGAGAAAACTTTGTCAAGCAGGCCCCAATCTCTAAGCACACCAGAGATACATTCAGCAATGTTAATGCCATTATGACTCACTTCAATCAGTTTAAAACCAATAACAGATTTCTTAAGTTCCCAATCAGAAGTAATGTAGTGAGCAACAACAGCAATATAATCTTCCTTAGCATTACCAGACCAGATATCAGATGTCAAACAAACAGAAGACACACCAGGCATAACAGCAGCTTTAAGGTGCAACATTTTTTCATTGTATAGCTTAGACAGATCTCTAGCTGTGCTAAATCTAGTGACCCTCTTATATCTAGGATTGTGAGCACGCTGAATGTAATCATCCCAAGCATCATTATCAGCAATAGACAAAGGCAGATCCAATCTAGCAATCAAACGAATCAGCTCATGCCTAGCAACATCAGGCTTATACTCCCAGTTTCTATAAGATCCATCAGGGTTTAAAGCAAGCCTACTTTGAACAGCATTAGCCCTATCAACTTTCTTTTTACAGGATATTAGATGTCTTTTTAAGTGACCAGTGCCATTAGCAGATTTACCAGACAAACGATGACGACAAAGCTTGCAAATAGCAGAAACAACCTGCTCACCATCCACTACCTCTTTGACTTCCTCGAAGTCAGCCCACACAGGGGAGCGCCGCTTACCAGTACCAGTGGTGGACGAAGCGAGTGAAGCTGCATCACTAGGGGCCGCCGCCGACGCACCAGCAGCAGCACTAGCCGCCGGCGCACCACCATCAGCACCATCATCTCGGTTGGTCGGAGGAGCACTCCTACCGAACAAGAGATGAGCAGCATCGCCCATGTCGTCTTCGTCGTCGGGGATCTGGCCCAACGACCTGAGCTCGTCATTGATGGTTGGACCATCGTCGTCACCAGAGCCGGCCATGGCTACCGCACAGCCTCTTCTTCAGCTCTCGGCACCGTTCCTCAACGGATCTAGCGGCACCAGCTAACGCCGGTGACCTGCAATGCAAAAAGAAAACAGAGAGTCAGAGAGAGAGAGAGAGAGAGAGAGAGCAGAGAGGTTAGAATAGATCAAGATTCAAGGCTACGGGCTAGATCTAGGGTTAGAGTGGAGGTGGAGGGCTGGAGGCGTGGAGATCAGCTTACCTGCATGGAGCCGGAGCCCGGCGCCGGAGAGACGGAGAAGAAGACGAGCGGCAGCGGCACCACTCCCCGACAGACGGTGACAAACAAGTTGCACGGTGGTGAAGACCTTGCCGGTCAGAGAGAGAGAGGGAGGGAGAAGGAAGAAGACAGTACGAGAGCTCAGGATACGGCCGGAGACTAGGAAGATGACGAGAAAGGAGAGCAAGATCCGGCGGTGGAGACGGCTCAGAAGGGAGAGCTCCAAGATCTCCAAGATCCGGCGGTGGAGACCTTGTCGGAGTGCAGGACGAGCGGCGAGCGGTGGATCTTGGAGTCCTTGCCGGCGTCGAGCGGCGAGCGGTGGGCGGCGGCGCAAGGCGGGACGAGCAGGCGAGGTGGGGTGGGATCTAGGGTTTCGCGGTGGGGAACGGTTGCGGCGGCCGGGGGAGGGAAATGAGGCGCGGCCGCGCGGGGGGACGGCCGGCTGGCTTATATAGCCCCCCGGCTTACCGGGCCCTACCGGGCCAACCCTAGAAAAACGGGCCGGGCCGTGCCGCACGGCGTGCCTTGTTGACAGCCCAAGCACGGCCTGCAGCGGGCACCGGGCCGGCACGAGGCACGGTCGCGTACGGGCCGGGCCGTTTTCGGACCGGGCCATGCAACCGTGCTTCGGACCGGGCCGAAAGCACGCGGGCTGCATGCTAATCTTTACTTTGCAGCAATTATAGCTGTAGCAACGGAGTGCATGGACATTTAGGACTATGGGGATGAGCGTGCTTCGTAAAAAGACCGAGACAATTTCTCTATTTTTTTCGAGAATGTGTTCGTTGACACGCGTTTTATTAAGAGGGAGACAATTTTTCTAGAAAATATTGATTTATTACATATTCTCAATTCAAACAATTCATGGACTTTTGTATGGGGAAAAAATCATGAATTTACACATTGAATGAATATTGAGGAACAAACTACAATCAGAACAGAATCAGGTTCGGTTCACCACCCTGCAGTCCCTCCTGACCTGCCCCATTCCCCCGGTCAGGGGCGCGATGTTCCCCATCTTGATCATGGCCGTCGCGAAGCTCTGGAAGAACTCGGCCTGGCTGTCGGCGAACCGTTCGACGATCGGCGCGGTGGATCCCGCGCCCTCCTCCGGCGCCGAGAGCATCGCCTGGTCGGACCTGAGCAGGCCGCGGTTGCGCAGGACGTTGGCGTAGTAGCGGTTGTCGAACGTGTCCGGCGTGGCCGGGTCGAGGTTGTTCAGGCGCGTGTTGCCGCTCACCGCCGCCGGGCAGCTCTCCCGGAGCGCGGCGAGGTAAGACCGGTCCAGCGTCGGGTCCGGCCGCTCCGTGGCGCTGAAGTTGTAGAGCCTGTCCTGGAAGGACTTGCACTGGGCGCGGCCGATCGTGTGTGCCCCTGCATGGTGCAACGAGGCACGTCATTGTTTGATTTGAGTTCAGCACGCGCGCGGCCACAGGACCGGTCGTTGGTGTGTCGTTCCGTCCGTGTGCTAAAGTGAAATACCTTGGAGGGCCACAAAATCGGTGTCGTCGAGGCCGAGGTCGGCGAACTTCTGCTTCAGATCGTTCAACTCTTCCTTCGGGTTTGGGAGGTTCTGGGCGCCGTCGAAGTTAGCCGCCATGCCGTCCCTCCGGCCCAGCATCACCCTCCAGTACGGACCTCCTGCCTGTTCATGCATATATCCAGTCAGGAAAACGGCATTAGTAATAATCCCCTAGCCGCAGTATTGCTCTCGATCGACGGTAACTTCTTGTACGTTGCACCGTGTGTCCATATATGTCGTGTCAGGGCACTACTAACCAGCTCAACGGAGACCTCGGCGGCCAGGGCGAGGATGTCGGCGCAGGAGACGACGCCTGGGCAGGCGTTCTCCAGGGCGGCCTTGATGTCGTTCACCACGGGGAACCCCCGCGCGGAGCCGTTGTTGGGGTCGGCTGCCTTCTCGCTGCGCATCGTCGGGGTCTCGTCGAGCAGAAGCGACGCGTCACAACCCTGCACGAGCACGACACGATCAATCGAACACGCGACGCGAGCACCGTTCAGAGCCAGATCCATCGGTTAGCGTAGCGCCATGCATGGGCGACGTGCACGTACATTGACGAAGCAGTCGTGGAAGTGGAGGCGGAGGAGGCTGGCGAGGATGCGCGGGTCGGAGGCGCGCGCCTCCTGGACCACGCGCCGCACCGTGTCGTACACGTGCGGGCACGAGCCGTCGTAGTACGCCGGGCTCAGCTGCTGCGCCTCCGCGCCGCCGCCGAGCGCCGCGAGGGCGAACGCCGCCCCGAACAGGGCTGCTACGGCCACTGCTGGCATCGCTGGGACCGCCATCGATCTTTGCCGAAAAACTCTCTCTTCCAAACCTCTACCTCGTGATCGCGCTTGTTTTGTCGCGTGTGCAGCGAGGTTTATGGCTGGCTACTCGGTATAGCTCGCCCGGTTGTCACCTGCTTTAGCCAGCGGTGACCTTGTGTGTCGTGGATCGGGGCATGGCGGTGGTTCTACTTATATAGGCAGTGCAAGCGAGGTTTTGACATGTTCCCGGCACGGACCTTGATGCTTTAATTGCAAATAATAGATCAACGCAACTAACGGTGCGCGCGACGACTCACTCTGGGCACCAACGCGTACTGGTTATTCAGAAAGGGTCTCTGATTGCAGAGGCGACGACGAAATGGTCCTGCAGAGTGCGGTTAATTGTCGTTATAGATGCTTAAATTATTGCACCCTAATCGCACAAGACATTTCAAAAATGTGTCTGAATATGCGTTGGCGATGTTGACACTCCGTGCCTTTTTTCACTCGCTTCAATCATCCGTGAAGACTTCACTTAGAACTTCACCGTCACAGGAGTAGTTTAATGTTAAATCAAGAATTCGTCTCCGTTTAATCTTCCAGAATTACCTGACAGCGCGTTCGAAGTGTCGTGAAGGGATTTAACTCAAGTGTGTGTCTTCCTCATATTAGCATGAATATTTCTTTGCGTCAAATTTTTCCCCGCACAGTCGTGATGCTGACGCTAGCAAGTTCTATGCATCCAACTGTATAAAATTATCGTAAAAATCTGTATAAAATCATGCTTTCTTCTATTTTTACTTTTTTTTTATTACTGCGAGAATGAATCAAAATTTCCTTTGAGAGTATCAAAATGGAAGCATCGTGCCAGATCTCAAAGTTCTCCACCGCATCCAATGGGCCGAAAACCACAAAGCAAAACGCACTGCCCGATTCAACGGCCCATTTCACTCCACCAGTGACTTTTCCCTAGGACCAAACCCTAAACCGCCGCCGCCGCCCTATTCTCCACCGCCGCCGAAGCAATCACAGGAGCTCCCAGCCCCGAGAACATCCAGGTTCGACAAGATGCAGATCTTCGTGAAGACGCTGACAGGGAAGACCATCACCCTCGAGGTCGAGAGCAGCGACACCATCGACAATGTCAAGGCCAAGATCCAGGACAAGGAAGGTATGCGAGCGCGTTAGCTCATCTGTTGGTAGCGAGGCCATAAAATTAGTAGCATGTGTAACGCAGGCGCTAAGCGGTTCGGTTTGTTTCGTCCCTAGGAATCCCGCCGGACCAGCAGCGGCTGATCTTTGCCGGGAAGCAGCTGGAGGATGGCCGCACCCTTGCGGACTATAACATCCAGAAGGAGTCCACGCTCCACCTCGTGCTCAGGCTCCGCGGTGGCATCATTGAGCCCTCGCTGCAAGCGCTCGCTCGCAAGTACAACCAGGACAAGATGATCTGCCGCAAGTAAGTTACCACCTACGCCCTCACCTTGTTAACATTTCTGTGTCCCCGAAATGGAAAACTTTGTTCTATTCGGTGCAATATTATCGTTCGAAAACGTCATCTCGAATTGTAGCGACGATGATCATTCGTAGGAACTTCACATGGTATTGGAATAGATAACCACATGGGCATATGCTTCTACAGGGATTCATGTATGGAAAACTTTTGAGATCTAATGCTAGTAGGAAATGAATTTGTTGCAAACGGAATTTAACCTCAGCATTAGTAGGAGCTTGATATGTAGTTATGCGATTGAACTGGCTCAGGTGCTATATTGTACTTCTCATTCTTAGCTTATCGGCGTGCACACCTTGATAACATGAGACCACCAGAGATCATTCAAGCAAACATGCAAAAACTCCTCTTGTTTTGTTTTTCAAAGAAACATGATTTGCCCCTATGGGTGCATTCTTAGTCTTTGAAAACGTTTCCTGCTTGAGCATTTGCTGAAGTGAGACCAGGCATATCTCATGAGTCATGACCTCTGGGCTTGTGTCTTCTAGTGTATTCAAGCATTTTCTCACCAGCCAATCATTGTTCCATTTCTAACACTGAACAAATAATTGAGCAGCCTGATTGTTTCATTTTCCCATCTTTTTTTCTTGCTGTATTCATAGTTTTTACGGCGGCGTGGCGAGGCGCGGCGACCCACCACCTTCACACCTTTACAGCGTCTATGGCGTGCGGCGTGGCGACGCCATACATTATAGTCTAGGATATTAGGAAATTATATTGACAAATGGTAATGCAAATGTAGCTTAAAAGGTATAGTCTACAATATTAGCAAATCAAAATAGCAATTTAAATGTAGCACAAAAGACATAGAACTCTCTCATCTCTCAAACTTCCAAATCTCTCATCTTTCAAAAGTCGTCCCATGCATCCTAACTCAACCGTCTCGGTAAATCAGGCATAGCCCGCTAGCCCACACCAGCCCACTACCATCACCCATATATAAACGAAATCAGAAACGCTAGAGACTCCACTCTCTCTCCTCTCCTCACTCCACTCTCCAGAGCGACGGCGCCCAAGCGCGACTCCCTCTCCTCCGAGCGACTGCGCCCGAGCACGACTCCCTCTCCCCCTCTCCCCGAGCGACTCCCCCTCTCCCCCAGCGACGGCGCACAGGACCGCGCCCCTCTCCCTCCCCCGCACCCTCCCTCTCTCCCACCTGACCGCGCCCCTCCGACCGGAGCCAGCTCCCTCTTCTCCCTCTCTGACCGGTGGCATCGGCGCGTGTGGAGGCCGGATCCGGCGGCGGCGAGGCCAGATCTGGCTCAGCTGCCTCTTCTCCCTCCCCGAGCAGCGCGGATCCGTGGCGCGCAGGGGCGGCCACGGCAGCGCAGCGCAGGAACCCTCCACCGACGGCGGGCTCGCGGTGTCCTTCCACGGCGACGGCTAGCTGGTCGCGAGCACGGGGGCGGGCGGAGGGCGACCGTCCCGGCGGCCGACGGCGGCGGCGGCTCGGAGGGCTGCTTGCGGTTGCGTCTCGGAGGGCTCCAATCGGCCACTCGGCCTATACAGGTACCCTCACGGCCTCACCCTCATCCTCACCGTCTATTACGCCCGCAACAGCGCACAAAGGCGCCACAGGACGCCAAATCGGCGCCACGGGGACGCCACGGCGCTATGGCGGACGCCATACACGCCGGAGCCGTGGCGTCGCCGTGGCGAGAGCCAGAAAAACGCCACGGCGATATGGCGACGATATGGCGTCGGTATAGCGACGCCTTAACAACTCTGGCTGTATTACATTTCATATAACCAATTACTGGCTTGATGATGACTTTTTGCTTTAACCACACTGAATCTGAAGACCAGAGGAGGTGTATTTTCCTCTCTCTTCCTTTGTTGCTCTTCTCTCGGTGGCTCCTTGTGAAATCTCTTCCTTCTGGTGAAGAGCTAACGTGGAATTTATTCTTCCCTGAGCACTGCTCTTCACCAAAAGATTGAGATGGAAGGATTTGGCGAGATTGAAGAGCACTGTGGAAGGTATTGAGGAAGATCGCATCTGATGGATCTTCTCATGTGGAAAAACCTTGGCCTTTATACTGAGAGCCCCCAAGTAATTTTGATCCTTGCTTTGCTGTAACGTTTAGTATTTGGCATCTCCTTGTTTGACTTCACTGTGTAGTTTTACCTGGAGTTTGGTTCTTTTTGTTCAGTTGTGTGGAGTTAGTACTCTGTCTTGCCAGTTTATGCTTCCGTCTTTTGTACGAATCTGGTTCCCTATTCGCTTGCCCTTGTACATGCAACCTAAGCTAAGCTACAGCTGGGTGTTGCATTATGCTATGTGATTTTGCTCATTCACCTTTTGTGTTCTATGGTTACACTTCTATTATTTGGACCTGTTAGAGGTGTATTGGTGCACTCTTGGTGTTGGTTTTTGTTCTTAATGTGAAACTGTGTTCTTTTCTTCTGAGGGAAGTGATTGGCAGGAGTGATGAATCAATTAGATGCATGAAGTGACCTTATGAGCTGAAACCCTGAGGCCTATTTTTTCTCTGATTTGCCAATTTACCTGCCCTTTTCCACGTCATTGTATCAGGAAGTCCTTTTAGGTCATTGCCCCATTGGCCTGATGTTGTACCATTATCTGCAGATGCTATGCACGCCTGCACCCCAGGGCTGTCAACTGCCGCAAGAAGAAGTGTGGTCACAGCAACCAGGTTAGTGTTACTGCATAGCAAAGTGTTGTGCCTGTATGTAGGCTAGCACACGTCTTCTCCGTCCTGCCGTTTGTGAAGCATTGAAGCTCAACTAAGTTAATGAAATATCTACTAAGTTAATGAAATATCTATTGCTTTTCTCGTTTCAGCTGAGGGCCAAGAAGAAGATCAAGAACTGAGGTGTTGCCTCTAGTCAGTTTCATGGACAATTTAAGTCCTCTGTTGTAGCAATGTATGCTGTACTGCGTGTTGTTGTCTCCTCTGTTGTAGATGTATGCTGTACTGTGTTGTTGTCTGGTTGTTGAACCGTGTTTGTCTACCCAACATTTGGGCCTGTTGTGATGTTTGACCTTGTCGATTGTCGATGACAACAGTACTATATGACAATAGCTACTGTGTTTTGGTCACAGCGTGGTGCACCAATTTTGTTTAGTGGGCAGCCGGGGCAGTGTCCTTGCTACCCACTCCATTTCAAATTAGTAAACTTTAATTTGCCTTTGTCCCAAGTTGTACTATTTTTTCTAACTGTGATCAATTTAATAGAAACGTATCATGTTCACCATTAAATAGTTTAAATACATTCTCCATAAAAATGTCTTGATAGTGTATTTATTTCAAATTGTAGATGCTAGTTTTCAAGCTTGATTAAAGTTAGAGAAGTTTAATAGTTTAAATACCTTCTCCATAAAAATGTCTCGATTGTGTATTTATTTCAAATTGTAGATGCTATTTTTCAAGCTTGATTAAAGTTAGAGAAGTTTAATTTAGGACAACTAAAGTGCCTCGGTGCCTCACGCTTCCTTTGGTCTCCTTGTCCAGAACAGAAGATAAGTACTTTCTCCATCTCAAATTAGTACTCTCCATCTTAAATTAAATTAATTTCTAGAGTTGTTTAAGTATTTTAAACTATTTAAGTTTGATTAATAACTTTATAAAAAAGTATAGATATATGGATGATGTTATTTTTTTTCTACTATATAGTTGGTCAAACTTAAGGTGATTTTAGGAATTATAATAATTTATTTTGAGGCATTGGAGGACGCAGTGAAGGCAAGGATGGCCTTGGTACAGTGCTCGCAGTCGCAGGTTGACATGCACATCCTTGTCGAGCATTGTCAGGAACTGCTGAAATGGCGCGAACGACTCCAGCTCCGCCTGCAGCACGCTGCACGCCTCGGTGCTGTCGCTGCATCTCTGTTCTATGTTTTCTTTCGTATGATGACTGCCGTGTCCCGTCCCCCGTGGCGCGAGCCCAGATGATCCCAATGCATGCTTCCGAATATGGGTCAAGCGGCAGGTGCCATGGCGCACCTTTGTTTTCCCGAGAAACGCGTCGGTCGGCTGGTGCTGGGAGCGCCATGCTTGCTCTTATTAGCCTCCCCGTCTCCTGCCATCTGCCTCCCCCTCCTCCCCGCGACGCGACGGCCGTCCCCTCGGTCGTCCGGTCGCCACACGCCTTCCACCTCGTCGCTCGTCGGCGAGGGGGAGCAGCGTCACCTCCGCCTTGTGCCTTGAATCGTACGTGTGCCTCGCCTTCGTCTGGTTCCTCTTCCTCCCCTTGCTCTCATCGCCTCCCGTCAAATTCTTTTTTATGGCATATGCACTGCAGCTTCCTTTTCTCCTTGCTCCGATTTTATTAATGTCCGGCAGTTTCGTGTCTGATTCGTACCAGGTTGATAGAGCAATAGACCAATAGATTGATTTTTTTTTTGTATGTGTGTATGATCAATGGAGGCAAGCATTTTGTCGCGTAACCTTCCGATTTTACAGCAACTGTTCATCAGAAGGCACCCCCGGCCGATCCGATCCACCGGATCGCCGCCAAACTGCATATTTCCACGGTAGTGCAAGAAGTGAAGCCGGCCAACAAGATGATCTGCTGCGGTGGTACCGAGGAGGATACGTACGCCGCCCCTGCAAGCCGTCACCCAGCAGCACCTAGGAGTACGTCGCAATACAACGCAGGTAAAATATGATGACAGTTGCATTGTGAACGTAGCAAAAAACTGTTCCTCATATGCCAGTTTGCTACAATGCCAGGCCGCGGCAAACCAAGAGGGCCTAATGCGCCGAGGAGTAGTGGGCTGCCGAAGGTCCTCCCCATCGATGTGCCGGCAATTTCCATGGGCGAGCTGAACAACATCACGGGGAACTTCGGGCAGAATGCCCTGATCGGAGAAGGCTCCTACGGCAAAATCTACCGCGCCGTGCTGACCTCCGGGGAGCCCGTCGCCATCAAGAAGCTCGATCCCAGCGTGTCCAGCGACTCCGTGGCAGACTTCTCTGCTCAGGTTACACCACAACAACTGAATCCCACAGATGGCGCATCATCAGACAGATCATACCCTTTTTTTTACTGAATTGAAAGAAAAGAATGGTAAACCAGCCGGTGTGGTTTTCTGATGCAGCTGTCGATGGTCTCGAGGCTGAAGAACGAGTACTTCCTGCAGCTGATGGGCTACTACCTGGACGACAGCCACAGGATCCTCGTCTACCAGTTCGCCTCACACGGCTCGCTGCACGACACGCTGCACGGTAGTACACTTTTATCAGGATTATTCGCAAATGCTATGGCATGTGATGTGATCTGTCAGTCAGTCTGGCACGCTGAAAACCCTGACGTGAGGAAAATGTGAGGATTGCTGAACCGCGCGCGCGCATGCAGGCAAGAAGGGCGTGAAGGACGCGGCGCCGGGCCCGGCGCTGAGCTGGGCGCAGCGGGTGAAGATCGCCTACGGTGCGGCGAGGGGCCTCGAGTTCCTGCACGAGAAGGTGCAGCCATCCATCGTGCACCGGGACGTGCGCTCCAGCAACGTCCTCCTCTTCGACGGCCACGACTCCAAGCTCGCCGACTTCAACCTCACCAGCCAGCCGCCCGACGGCGCCGCGCGCCTGCACTCCACGCGCGTCCTTGGCACCTTCGGCTACCATGCTCCCGAGTAAGCTATCCAAGTTTTGAAACAGATTGCTAGAGCAAGAGCAAAACGGATTTAACAGTGTTGTTATTGACATGTGGTATCCTTTTCCAAAGGTACGCGATGACTGGAGTGTTGACGCACAAGAGCGACGTGTACAGCTTTGGAGTGATACTGCTGGAGCTGCTAACCGGCAGGAAGCCCGTGGACCACACCATGCCTAAGGGACAGCAAAGTCTGGTGACATGGGTGAGCCCGAGCCATGCTCCATGTTCCTGCATGGCTGCATCCTGCTGCAGTTTTGTTATCTACTCCTGCCCCAGTTCTAAAATCCATAAGCAGAGCTTACTGATATCTGAATTTCCTTGACAAAACTAAGGCCACGCCGAGGTTGAGCGAGGACAAGGTCAGCCAATGCGTGGACCCGAAGCTGGGGGACGACTATCCCCCAAAAGCCGTAGCAAAGGTAACAAGCTCACGCTCGCTCTGCTGCCAAGTGTTAACCGATCCTCCTTGAGATCTTCACATCCTGTCAGTCAAAAATTAACCTGAGAGAATTTAATTTCTGTGTTTCAGATGGCGGCCGTGGCGGCGTTGTGTGTGCAATACGAGTCCGATTTCCGGCCGAACATGACCATCGTGGTGAAGGCGCTGCAGCCTCTTGTGAAGGCCGCCGCAGCCACAGCTGGGGGGGCCTAGCAGTACATGATAGTAGATGATAATGATGCACAAGCATATCTCCAGCACATGTCCTCCAATGATCTGTTCTTGGTTATCTGTCGCTTGTGTGTACATCTCATCTTCAGTGGTTGTAATGCAACATGTACTAACTGATCAATCTGCAAAGGATTCAAGTGTTCGTCACCTTTTTGGGGACTCTTCAATATATGGTATGTAGTTTAGACTCCACATCACCAGAGCCTTCCTTGTCCCCTTCCGTTGGTAGGAAAGGAAATTGCTTGCCCCACAGGAATCAGAACATGCTAAGCGAGAGAAGACGATGGACCTTGAGCAGTTGCAATCCGTGATGATTGCTGTTCTCTTTAACCGTATACCTTGGTGGGACCATCCTAGACATGATGGCATGAGCCCGTCTACTCGATCAAAATTAAACGAATCTGTAACCTGCAGCACGGATCGAGGATGCAGGCACGTTATTATATTCAATTGTGTCTCGCATCGCAATCGCAAGGATTAGCTCCACACCCTCCTGTCCACACTCCACAGGAACACTTCACTCCAAACTTGAGTTGATCGACGACTCGACGTGCACAGCGACAATTTCATACAGTTGTAAAAGAAAAAGGTGGAAAAACCGCTGAGCACATGAAAACAACACGTTCCTGAAAGTGAACTCTTTGCGTGTACTGCCGCTACTCTAGCTCTACTGCTCTGTTTCAGAATCAGAATCCAAGGCAGGCGAGGCGAGAGAACGCGCCGAGCTGAAAACGCCTCGCGCTAAGGCCGAGTCAGGTCCCGGGCATCGACGTGCCAAGTGGGTCAGCGTCAAGCGTCGCTTTCAGGATTTACTTTTAGCATCCGAACAAAACACGGAGAGCGAAGCTGCTGCAGCCACCAACAGCCGCGTACGTTTGTGACTGACGCACATCGATCGCGTGGGGATCGCGGCGTGCATCATCGGCTCTCATCGCTCATCGGTTTGGGTTGTCCTCTTCTCGGCGACCTCGAAGGACGAAGGGAATCTGCAGCAGCCCTAGTTGTCCGAGCAAGCGAGCTGCGTGGAAGAGGACACGAGCTAGAGCGCCCCGAAGAGAGGATGGCATTGCCGCGGTCGGGGTTGGTAACTCCAATGCTCCATTCGATGCTTGCGGTTGCGGAGTCCACAACCTGGCCTTTTTTCACTCAGTAGCGTGGGAACTTTCTTGCAAGCAATCAGCGGCTGCTAGCTTATTGCCAAAATCAATCGATGCAATCTTACCTTGGCAGCTTGAGGGTGACAAAATCACATCATCCATAGTTTACTGGGGCAAGGTTGCTGGCCCATCTACGTCCAGATATTTGGTGCTCATTTTACCAAACGCACCATTACTTCGGATTGGTTTATCACAAAACTACGACTCCGATGGAACCACCAGTGACATGCTGATAGGGCCTGGATGGACATGAATGAGGAAAAAGCAACAAAGTTCAAGTTTGTGAGAAACCAGCCTAAAATAGTGGTAGGTTTCTGAAATCTACTACATAAAATGTTTATAAGTTTATGACCATTATTAACCATTGTCCATTGGTGGGTGTTGTGAAATTTATTCTTTTATTTCTCCTTCTCCTTGTCGTCATGCATCATGTGAATGTCAAGTCATTTGCAGCATATATATTCTTGATTGGAGGCATGTGAGGTTAGTAGAATAGTAGGTTACCCACCGCCGATCGAGCCGTCCAGTACTTACAAGTCCTGTGCTCAGAACTTCGGTTCAGTAGAAACAAGGCAAGAAATTACGTAGGCAAAAGTCCATACATGGGTTATATATGAGCACATTGAATCTCAAGAAAAATGCCGAGGTCAGTGGCTGGCCAAGTCCTGAATATTTACTCTCTGTAGTAAGATACCTCAACTTCTCTTTGAAGCTGCATTTATTATCTATCGGTACTAGCAAAAACCTAAATGGCCTTTTCTGATTTTGGACTATGTGAATGGTTGCAAACATGGTCGTCTGACTCTTGACAATTGTACCCAGTTATTAATCTCCTCACGGATTGATATGTGGTGCGCTGAGTACTTTGAACCTCAAATGGTGACCAAATGGCCATAATGCCTTAGTTAAGAAGAATAGTTGACCAATTGGGTAGGTCCTGAATAAATTATCTCAGTATACCTGAACTTTTCTTTGATGCCACATAACTAGCAAAATCACAAATGATCTTTGCTAGTTTAGGCTAAATGATCTACCGACCTGCAAACAATATCTGCTTAATTTGTTTTTTTTTTCCACTGATGACTCTCCGGTCTAGTAAACGCCAGTCCGAGAGTAGGTTTCTGACAACAGCAGCTGGCCATTAGATGACTCAGGTTTCCCGAATTAGGTCAACTGCAAATGTTTTTTGAACGTATTAGGTCAACTGCAATAACAGGGATTACAGAAGCCAACTGTTATAACCGGGATTACAGCAATCAAAGCCTCAAAAGACTGATGCGAAACCTACTGAATTGTTTCTTTACACAATATCAAATGCATGGCCAGCTTAGTACTCCGATCTGGAGCGAGTTGGTTGACAATACTTTCGTCAGAAAAATGATGGCCACCTGCTAGTCCAGACGATGCCATTTGGTAATGCTGCTCAACGTTGAAGCCTTGCGTAAATTGACCTTATAAACCAATGCATTATAAATAAAAAGGAAACGACAAAACTAGACGCACGGATCTTCTGATGAACGAGACGCAAATAGTCAAATACTACTCCCTCCATACCCCCCCCCCCCCCCCCCCCCCCAAAAAAAAAAAAAGGCATTCCAGTTTTATACTAAGTCAAAGTCATCTTAGATTTGACCATGTTTGTACACCAATAGTTATATTACTAAACCAGCGTTGTTGAATTCATCACGAAATAGTTTCATGGTGTAACTATCGATGTCATAAATATCAATGATCTTCTATATAAACTAGTTCAGAGAAATAAATCGAACAGAGAAGTAAATGAAATAAACTGTGCTGAACAATATCGTCCAATTTCAGACATTTTCAACACAATTGTGCTGAACAATATCGTCAAATTTCAGACATTTTCAACTTAACTGCGCTGAACAATTTCGACAAATTTCAGACAAGGACAGTGGAAATATCCAGGAAACTCTTGGTCCGGGTCGACCGGACAAGGCGTCTAGCAGACGGCAAGGACGTGCATTGCAGACTTGCAGTTGTCGGGATCTTCCTCCCTAGGTGACACCGTTTCGTCATAGGCTGAAAATTCATATGTGGACTGCCTGCTTAGATTTAGAATGGACTCGGCTAAAGAAATCATCCAGCGCCCTAGAAAATAAATATACTGATCTAGTCTGATCTTGAAAGCATAGTTTGAATTTTTCAGAGAAATATATATACACGTCAAGGAGTTTTTGCATCGTAGAAGAAACTGTCCTGAACATGATAGCTTAACGAATTCTTGGGTGTGGCTCTCTGATCATGGAGAGTGTGCGCATCTTGAAAATCATAGGCGAGAACAGTGCACATGTCCGATGGCACATGTTTGCTGTCTGTAGAGCCGGCAGCTGGGGGCATCTTAGCCTGAATGCTCCCTACGTTTCCTTGCCCTCTCGATGAGAAACAGGAAAAGAAACGGGTGGACCAGTCTTCCTACCATATTGATATTGTTAGTGCTTATTCAGAACTAGGTAGCGTGTTTGGTCGTTGCTATGGGATAACTAAATTTTTTTTTACTAAAAACACATGGATCGTACGATAAAATAATAATACTGTTAAATTAAATACTGACGACAAAGTAACATTTAATTCAAAAAGCAAAGTTCGTGAAATTAACACGGTCACGGAGAGCGCGACGTCGCATGCTCACAAACTCTACTGTATAGACTTTTTCGTGATACGACTAAGATAATATTTTATATTGGCAAAAAGAATTATACGATATCTATTTCTTTTATGTGCCAATAAATCCATGAATAAGTTCTGCAGCATCTCCATATAATCATGTACACACATGTTAGAGTATATATGCAAATAGGTTCGTGCCCAGTGCGTTCCTACGGGATAGCTAAACTTTTATACTAAAAACACACAGATCGCACGATAAGATAACGATACTGTAAAAGTATATGACCGACGTTAAAGTGACATTTAATCTAAAAAGCTAAGTTCGTGAAATTTACACAGTCACAGAGAGCGTGTCACGGCTCACAAACTCTACTGTGTAGATCTTTTCGTGATGCGGCTAAGATCATTTTTATACCGGCAGAAATAGATTTCCGATATCCATTTCTTTCGTACGCCAACAAATTCACGAATAAGTTCCACCACATCTCCATACCATCCTGTACACGGCGCTGGCAAGCGAATTAGCCACAACTTATATAATTAGTTTTATAATTAGCTCATATTTAGTCCTCCTAATTGATATCTAAAAATTCAATGTGACGGGGACTAAAGTTTAGTCCTAGGACTTCAAACACCCCTGACTCTCGATTCATGCTGGCTGCTCACTTGCACCACCATGCCTATGTGTCTGCACGTATATACTCTAATGACAGAACGTCTAAGATGGTTTTTATTGTCCACCCTTTGAAAGTATCATAACTTTAAGGTTGTCATTTGTGTATGCTGTAGGATTGGGATGCTTTGCACTGATTCATGAGGGTGTCCATGAGAGTCAAAATTTTTGATGCCATTATATGTCTAAGCTTACCAATCAGACAGAGACGAACTTGATTGTTAAAATATTTTCAACACTGCTTTCATATACTCCCCTGTCCCAAAATAGAATTCATTCTCACCTTTCGAGAAGTTAATTTTTTTTTAACTTCGACCAATTATATATAAAAGAATATTAATATTTATAATACATAATTAGTATCATTAGATAGAACATTGAATATATTTTCATAATAAACTTATTTAAAGATGTTGTACATATTTTTTACAAACCTAGTTAAAGTTGAGAAAGTTTGACCTGCACGCATCCCATAACGACTTATATTTTAAGGTAGAGGAAGTATATGCTAATAGGAGTAGTCAAGATGAACACATCAATATTTTTATATTATATGCTAATGGGAGCACGAAGAAACGCAGGGGAATGAACCTATATACTAATGGTGGGAATATTCGTTTAGGAAACTACAGAAGGTTCACTAGTCTCACCATATATAACATGCACATCTTTTATTTGGCATCACTGTTTCCTTCCATGATTATTATTTCATGCATGATTATTGTTTTCTTCCATACATGATTATTATTTTCTTCCATGCATGTGGCCTCAGGTGATCGATTTATTTTCTTCAAAGCAGGCGGAGATCGTAGGGATATCAATTTCTTTTTCTATCGTATCTTTTCTTTTTTCGCTCGCTCGTTGAATAGCGTAGGAGATGGGATCGATCGCATGGAGCGAAGACGGATGAATCAAAACGATTGTCGCATGTCCCCGAGATTTAGCGATGTACCATCTCCATCTGTTTTAATTCTTATTACCAAAAGAACCCTATAGAATTATAGATCTACATGTACCGGTGTACCTTGGCCTTGGCCACCCCGGAGCTTACCCATATGTTTTCACTGCTGGCTAGTCTGCTAACAACTTATTTTGAAACGCAGACTCGTTGCGATTTGCGGTACATCATTATCTGAGTATACTCTAGTACGCATACAAAAATATCATGTACGCATACAAAAATATCATGTTTCGTTAAAGATATAGGTCACGTTCGTTTCGCTGAAAAAATAAACCGAAACACTGTTTTGGCTGATTTGTTGTAAGAGAAAAATACTGTTCCAGCTAAAAAAAACTGAAAAATACGGATTATAAGACAAGCGAACAAGACCATAAACCCCTTTTTATGATGAAAATAAAGGTTTAAATCTATTGGTCCCGTCCGGCTTGCTGAATCTTGACTGAAACTGGCTGAAAAACACTGTTCTTTCTGAATTATTATGAGAAAAAAATATTGTTCCGGTTGAAAAAACAAACCGAACAGACGAAACATGGGGTAAGCCGAACGAGGCAATTATTGTCTCCAACAATGAAACGCACACAACTTAAAACTCATTTCACTTAGACTAAATAAAAGAGATAGACTTACATCACTGAATTTACAATTTGTCTCTATCCTTAATTGGCTCGTTCGGCTAATTAGTTTTTGGATGATTTCAGATGATTCAATAGTATTATATGAGAGAATAAGCTGAAACAAATCCACACTTGATCAGCCGAACGGGCTGAATAATAATAATAATAATAATAATAATAATAATAATAATAATAATAATAATAATAATAATAATAATAATAATGTCGTTTGCCCACCAACGGTTCTTAGGTTGTCTCCAACATTGCAGAACTCAAATTCAAAATAGGTCTCTAACATGATACCTATAGCCTCCAACAGAATATCTATGAAAGACTCATTTTAGGTGATAATCTAAATCTTAGTATCTCTCCTGAAGACCTATTTATAAAAAAAGGTTGTTTTTTTTTGTCTCGTTATTGGAGAAGATAAAAAATAGATATTAAAATCTTTACTTATAGCATTACCTAAAGGATAAATAGATCATGTACGATTGGGTTATATTTTGGGTGCATATTAGTGGGACAGTCTTATAGGTCCGATCTGAGCCGTCGGCCGCGCGATCTTCGCGGTGCAGGACAGTAGGAGCCGTGCGCCGACCTTGCCCGTGCCCGTTTGCGTTACGCCTCCTAGTATCGACCGCGGCCGGCGGCCCACGTTTATAGGCATAGGTAGGCGCGACCGCACGGCGCAGAACGCGCGGGTACGGCGGCCTTTGCCATTTCCCACCCTCCATGCGCAAGGCGCCGCAGACGGGGGAGGAGACGACGCGACCGCGACCTTGACCGCGACCGAATCGCGAGCGGTAATCTAGGCCAGACGAGAGGCGATCGGAGGGGGGCGGCCTAGGGAGGAGCAGAGCGGAGGGGGCGCGCGCGAGGGATGGACGCCAACGGGCGCGGGGAGAATGACGACGCGCGGGCGCCGCTCCTGGCCGGGCCCGGGCGGCGGCGCAACTCGGTCGCGTCCATGCGCGGCGAGTTCGTCTCGCGGCTGCCCAAGAAGGTGCTCGACGCCGTCGACCCCGAGCGCCCGTCGCACGTCGACTTCTCCCGCTCCAAGGGCCTCCTCGAAGGTTCATCCCGGAATCCCAACTACCCGCCGCATTCTCGGGTTGTTTTTCTTTGTCGTTGGTTGGTTCGCTCTGTCCCTGGAATCTTTATTGGCGTTTCGTTTTCTTAATCTGGTAATTGTGCTAGAAAGCTGGCGTTACTATCGGGCTCCTTTATCTACAGAGTATCTTGGTGATATGATTGACGCGCTTTTGATCCTAGATTCTGGAGTTGTAGTAGATAATCCGATGCTTCTGCGGATGACCCAGACACTTATCCTTGCCGCAGACTTTTCTGGGTTCCTAGGATTTCCCCTTCTTACTTTTATGATTGAACAGCTCGTGACTTTACTATCACTTGGGCTTCTTGTCCCTGTTTCTTTACATATTTGTTGAGGACAATACCTTTTCGACGTGTTGTTCTCTTATCATGGCCCTGGCCTTCTAGGTGGTTTGTGGATTCTCTCTACAGACAACTGTGAAACTATGGACTATGGTGTTTGTTGTCAAAATCCCTGAAGGATAAACGGCTAGTCCTTTCTTATGTTCTGCAGCAGGCATGCAAATGAGTAGTTTTACAGATACCACGTTAGCCAACTAGTGATTTTGAACTGTGCGTCTGTGCCTGAGCATATGGTTTCACTAACGCAGCTAAGCTTTTGATCTCTGTATATCGTTTGAATCTTTGATGTAGTTGGAACACTAGATTCATCAAGAACTAAAGACTATGTAGGGTGGGAACATCGGATAGTTACATTTCCTTCCATTCCACAGATGCCGGTAAGAACCAGTTGGTGGAAGGGGGGGCAGGCCCTGGGAACGGATTAACATGTCAAAGGTATGTGTTCTCCATTTGGGCGGCTATGGGAAGCATTCTTCCTCGGTATGCGGCAGACCCAGGAGCGGTGCCTGACTCCTTTGCAATCAGCCACAAGGACGACCCACGCTATGGTTCACAAACCTCTAGAAAGACCACCGTCGTTGCAGTGTCGTTTCCAAATTTCCCCAGGGCTGATGAGGGGGTGGTCGACGTCAAGATGAATCCTCGGTGTCGTGAGCGTCTCCCAGAGCTGTGTCACCGGAGCTATCCCTTCCGGCGCCCAGCCTATAGCATTGCCAGAAGGTAGTACGAGAGCTGCAACCTGAAAAAATGTGGTCTGCCGACTCGTCCGCAGCCCCAACAAATCTCACAGGTAGCATGTTGAAGTAGGTTCTTGGCGAACGAAGGCAGGTATTGCAGTTGAATCCTGTTTCTTTGTGAGTAGCCAGGCGATAGAACTTTTACCCTTTGCGGCGCGAAGGAACGAGATGCCAGAAGAATTTTGGAAGGCGGGGGGACGTGTGATCGCCCTGAGTGGAACGCCTTGTAGATTGAAGCTGGTCAGGAGCTTCCCGGCGGCATCCTGGAATAGGTTAGATCTCTGGTCCGGGGCGTAGCGTGTCGAGCAGCTGTAGATCGTCGGCGGCTTGGCTGGACAGTCGCCGTTGCAGCATGTTTTGAAGGCCGCCATGGACGACGTCGCGCACGGATGTGGCTCGGCCGACAAAGTGACTGAAGAGTGCCGGCATTTTCTCCGCCAGCGGTTCGTCCGTGAGCCATGTGTCATGCCAAAAGGAGGTGTCTTCTCCGTTCCCCACCGAGACCGTCGTGATGTGTTGGTAGGCGGGAAGTAGATTGCGTATGGCCGCCCAGTGCGTGCCGGCCATGTCGCCTGTGAGGTCGGCGAGGTTTAGCTGGCTGCGCGCCCACATAGCCCACGCCGAGCCTTGCGGGTGGTGTAGGCGATGTACCAACTTCAGAAGTAGACAGGCGTTCTGGGTGTCCAGCCGCTTGACGCCTAGACCCCATCCTCCTTGGCTTGACAGACATCTTCCAGGCCACCAAACACTTCGCGTCGGTGGCCCTGTCCGTCCCAGACCACAGGAAGGCATGGCGGCGGCCGTCGATTGCGGCGACAACCCCGGGGGGGTGGGGGGGGGGGGGGGGGGGGGGGGGGGTAGCATGGCGTAGGTGGGGATTCCGGTGAGGAC